>NC_083854.1:12850000-13075000 GCF_029169275.1 Apis cerana
ATTTAAATCCACACTAAATTGTTGCATATATGGTTTTACATTTGGCTTTTCTGGATTCCAACGATATACCCGAATAGTTTGTAATCTTGGTTTTATATCTGTTTTTCGTTCCTAAAAATTAATCAAACCAAGTCATTTAAATTGCTTATATTTATTGTTTAGAAATGTTAAAACAATTTATATCTAATACTATATTGAATTTAATATATTATATATATATATTAATATATACATATAAATAATATAACTTATATAATTTTATCATTTTTAAAAATAAAATATTACAACTGAATTTATGTAGAATCGATAAGATGAAAAGAAAGACGAAATATGTTATAATATATAAGGAAACGAAGAAAGCTTTTGATAATAAGTATAAGTTTCTTTAATATAACTGTAACATTTATGGCTGCTAACTTCTGGAGGTGTTTTGCATTCTTTCACAATAGCAATTTCGGTGGTCACAAGTTTATCTTCCTCAGATGGTGGTTTTTCTGTCTTTTTTGTACTGGACAGAAATCTATGACTTCGAAAACGGTTATTTTGACATTTGTATCGACGAAGAGATGCAATTGTACAAGACCAAAATTGGCTCGCATGACTGATAGTGTTAAAGTTGAACATAATTCTAAAAGTTTTATGAGAAATCTTTTATAAGTGCCACCTGAGATTCTATAAAGGCATATTTCGTTTTCCTAATCTTTCGATCATTTTGTTTTATAGTGACTGTATAATTCTTAGATAAAAGAGAAACAAAATATCATCATTTGAAATAACTTCATAGTTATTCTCAATAATTTTTTCTTAAAAATGAAAATATTGTAGTGTATAATTTATATGCTAATATATATTTGATGAGAAAATAAATAATAATATGTTTTGAGAATAATAATGTTTTAATTTATGATTAAATAAACATATGTATAAAAATGTATGTATATAAGTATACAATCATAATTCGCAATTATTTGTTAAAACAAATGATAATATTTTAGTACATGCTATTCTAAAAATAAAAATATTTCCATTCCTTAATATTAATTTCATTCGTTTCAAAAATTTGACCTACATACTTAAATATGGAAATTTGACGTTAATATTTGTTGATTTTATAATAATAACAATATTTCATACTTATCTTTTTTTTTTTAAAATTTATAATTTATTTCTCTTTATTATTAATATAAATTTATATATATTTTTTTTAAATTTAAAATAAAAATTTTTATCGGAAAAAATAAAAAAGAAAGGAAACAAAAAATTAATAACAATTTATATTTTTTTAAATAAATAATTCATTGTTATAGAATTGTTGAATATTAATTACAAATATTTTTTTGTATATATAGATTTTAATATCGCATTAACTACATGATTAATAGTGATAATTGATTAAACAATTAAACAATGAAAACAAAAATTTACAAATCAGATTAAAATAAAAATATGTATTTTAGAAAATAACAAATATTATTTTATTAGAAATATCATTTATCTATATTTATATTATCTATATTATATATATTTACATTTAAAAACAACAAATAATTATATTTCATTTTTTAAAACAATAAATAAACACTTGTTTTAATTTGTTATTCATATTATTGAACTTGATTATATTTATTTCACAACTTATAATACAGTATATTCTGAATATCTTGATTTATTTTAAGAGGTCAGAAGTTATCATTCACATACATATAATTATAATGGATAAATCCCCCGCGAAGAATCAATGTTCTTCTTACAAATTAAATTAATAAATTCGATAAATATTTATTGGTTTTAGAAATATATATAAGTAATAAACGTTAAGTTCATTACCACCTGTTGCTTCAGTGTATATAATTTAAATACTACGAGTTAGAATAGACGAGTTAGAACGATTTATAATTTTAAATTACGTACATATTATATGTATATATATATTATATATATATTATATATATTTTAAGAAAGTGAAAAAAGTAAGTATTTAGTGACATATATTAAATATATTAAACGGAGGTTATAATTTTATGTATTATATAAAATAGTTCATAATATCAAGATATTATTAACAGAACTTATAATGATATACAATAAACATTTGATAATTTTATGAATATTTTATTTTTATATAATATTATTTTATTTTAATACAAATATATTTAATTTTATATAATATAATGAATATATATATATATATATATATATATATATATATATATATATATTATGTGTTTAAATAATATCATTTATAAATAATACTATTATTATAATATATAAATTTAATTTTATTATATATATAAAACATTTTTTATATTTCATAATTAATATTAAATTTAATATTTTTAGTATGCAGTATAATGTTTTAATTATTGGTGGTGGTGGTAGAGAACATGCTATTGCTTGGAAACTTTCACAATCTCCTCAAGTAAATATTTGTTATATTAATATGCAAAAATTTTATAATAACAATATAATTTACAATATAATGTTACAATAAATAATTTATATAATATTTTATTTTTAAATAATATTATATTATATATAAAATTATAAATAATAAAAATATTAAATTATAATTATTTTTTCAGGTAAATAAAATTTATGTCTCTCCTGGAAATTATGGGCTTTCATTAGTCAATAAAGTTTCTTTAATAAATCTAAATGTTAAGAACAATAAGGTATATTTGTTATTACTATTTTGTATATTTATTATTATTTATTACTATTTTATATATTATTATATTATTAAGAGTGAATTATATAAAATCATGCTTTTTATTACATAAATTTTTTATCAAATAGGAAGTAGCAGAATGGAGCAAGAATAATAAAATAAGTTTAGTAGTTATTGGACCGGAAGAATATTTAGCTAATGGATTAGCAGATGAATTAAAAAATGCAGAAATTAATTGTTTTGGTCCACAAAAAGCAGCATCTAAAATTGAAACTGATAAATATTGGGCGAAAGAATTTATGGATAGATATCAAATATCTACTGCAAGATGGAAAGGATTTGTAAATGCAAAAGAAGCGAAGAAATTTGTTATGAAGTATATATAAAATTTTATTAATATATAAATTAATATATAAATAAATAAATTATAAAAAATTAAAAATAATTTAAATAATTTATTATATATTACTATAATTTATTATAGTGCACAATTTCCAGCACTTGTAATAAAAGCTTCAGGTCTAGCAGCTGGAAAAGGAGTTATAGTAACAAAAAATAAAGAAGAAGCATGTAAAGCTATAGATGAAATTTTGATTGATAAGAAATTTGGTTCTGCTGGTGAATCAATAGTTATAGAAGAATTATTAGAGGGAGAAGAAGTTTCTATACTTGCCTTTACAGATGGTATAGCAGTAATTCTTTGCAAAAGAATATTCAGTTTTAATTATAATATAATTTTTATTAATTTTTCTTTTTAGGAAAAACTATTATACCAATGATACCTGCACAAGATCATAAAAGAATATTTAATAATGATATCGGACCAAATACTGGAGGCATGGGTGCTTACTGTCCTTGTCCATTATTAAATAAAGATAATTATGAAATAGTAAAATCAAACATCTTACAAAAAGCTATTGATGGTCTTAAACAAGAACAAATTCCATTTGTTGGTTTGTATTATAATTACTTATATTTACATATATGATCATACATTTAAAATACATATATGATCTTTAATATTAAAATTTTAATTATTATTATTTTAGGAGTATTATATGCTGGATTAATGTTAACAAAAGATGGGCCAAGAGTTTTAGAATTTAATTGTAGATTTGGAGATCCCGAAACACAAGTAATATTACCATTACTGAAGTCAGATTTATTTAATGTTATGAAGGTAATTTATATTTTGATATAAAAAATTATTAAAATATAAGCAATTTACTTTACATTGATGTAGGCTTGTTGTGAAGGTTCTTTGGTTGAATCTTTAATTGTTTGGGAAAAAAATTTGTTCGCTGTTGGTGTTATTTTAGCATCTCAAGGATATCCCATATCATCATCAAAAGGTCAAATTATAACAGGCATTAATGATGTTTTGCATACAAATTTTATTTTCCATAGTGGAACAAATATATCTTCTAAAGGAGAATTAATAACTAATGGTACATTTTATATACAATTTATATAATATATATAATATATATACACATATATGTATATATGTGTATATATATTATATATATTATACCTATGTGTATACCACATATATTATACCACATATATATACCTATATGTATTTAATATTTAAATTTAATACTATGTATTTAATTCTTTTTTGCTTATTTTATAGGAGGAAGAGTTTTAATTACTGTAAGTTTAGCACCCTCATTGGCTTTGGCTGCTGCTAAAGCAACGCATGCTGCACAGATTATATCATTTGATGGAAAACAATTTAGAACAGATATAGCACATAAAGGAATAGCAAGGTATCTTATAATTAATGTTATAATATACATAATTATTTATATATATTATTTATAAAAATATAAAATATATTAATTATGTAATACTTTTAGATCTATATTGCAAAATGGACAATTAACATACAAAAGTAGTGGTGTTGATATAGAAACAGGAAATTCATTAGTTTCAGCTATTAAACCAATGTCTTATTCAACGCAACGTTTAGGTTCAATGGGTTCAATTGGTAGTTTTGGCGGTTTATTTGATATAAAAGCTACTGGTTATAAAGATCCAATTTTGGTATCTGGAACTGATGGCGTTGGAACTAAATTAAAAGTTTGTATGTTTTTATTTAAAACTCAAAAATATAATAAAATAATTTATATATTGTTATAGATAGCATTTGAATGTAAAAAGCATGATACAATAGGCATAGATTTAGTGGCTATGTGTGTAAATGATATTCTTGCACATGGTGCAGAACCTTTATTTTTCCTGGATTATTTTGCTTGTAGTAAACTAAATATTAAAATAGCTACTGATGTTATAAATGGAATAAGTAAAGGATGTAAGATAGCTGGATGTTCCTTAGTAAGTAGAAATAAATTTATTTTTTAATTTTATTTATTCAATATATATTATTATTTATTTATTTTATATATATATTTTATATTATATATATATATAATATATATATATATATATATATATATATATATATATATATATAATATACATTATCTTTTTCATTATCCTATATTATTTTTTTTATTATTTTAAATAAATTTAATATGAATATTTTAAAAATTCAGTAAATAATTGATATAGATTGGTGGAGAAACAGCAGAAATGCCAGATATGTATTCCAATGAAGAATACGATTTAGCCGGTTTCGCTGTAGGAGTAGTTGAAAGAAATAATTTACTTCCACGAATAAATGATATAAAAGAAGGTGATATTATAATTGGTCTTCCATCAAGTGGACTACACAGTAATGGATTTAGTCTAGTTCGGAAAATTTTAAAAATAGCAAATAAAAAATATGCCGATATAGCACCTTTTTCTGAAAATAATCGCACAATCGGTAATTACTAATAATATTTTAATAACACTTTAATTATAGATTTAAATATAGATAAATAAAATAATAAGATCTTTTTTTTTTACTTATAATCTTATATATTATATATCTTAATTATAAATAATTAACAAAAAAATTTATTTTTATATATTATATTGAAATCATTTAAAGGTGATGAATTGTTAGAACCAACTAAAATTTATGTAAAAGAAGTAATTTCTGCTTTACGTACTAATTTCATAAAAGCATTTGCACATATTACTGGAGGAGGTATAACAGAAAATATACCAAGAATTTTACCAAAAGATATGGGCGTAATTTTAGATGCAAAGAAATGGAAAATTCAACCCATTTTTGCTTGGCTTGCAACTGTAGGTAAGAAAATAATTAAAAATATTAATTAAATCTATAAATATATTATTCCTATATTTTTCACAAAATCATTTTTTTGTAGGAGGAATTAACAAAGAAGAAATGTTGAAAACATTTAATTGTGGCATTGGTGCTATTTTAATTTGTTCAGAAAAAGATAAAGAAAAAGTTTTAAATCAATTACAAATAGAAAATCCTAAAATTATTGGATATGTAACTAATTATAAAAGTAAGTTCCATTTAATATTAATTATTTTATTTGAATTTTATTTATAATATTATATATATTAAAAATATTACAGATAAACAAATTAGAATAAATGTTAAAAATTTTGAAGAAGCATTAGAATTAAGAATGAAACAATACATACCTGACATTATTTCAAAATTAAGTAAGCCTTTAAAAAAAGTGGGCGTTTTAATATCTGGTAGTGGAACTAATTTACAATCATTAATTGATGCAACACGAGATTCATCCCAAAATATTGGTGCTGAAATTGTCATAGTGATATCAAATAAACCAAATATTGAAGGAATTAAACGAGCTGAAAAAGCTGGTATAAAAACAGTGGTAATTTTTATTTTATTTAAATTTTATTTAATGCTTTTTTTATTATTTATATACTTATCCATTATTTATAACTTTAATCATAGATTATTAAACATACTGATTATCCTAGTCGAGAAACTTTTGATTCAGCAATGAATATTGAACTTAATGCTGTTGGAGTTGAAATAGTTTGTCTTGCTGGTTTTATGCGCATTTTATCAGATAATTTTGTAAATCAATGGCATGGTGCTTTGATAAATATACATCCTTCATTATTACCATCATTTAAAGGTGCACATGCACATGAAAATGTTTTAAAAGCTGGAGTACGTGTTTCAGGATGTACAGTGCATTTTGTGGAAGTATGATATATTTTTATATATAATCAATATAAATATATTATATTAAAAATTTATTTACATATACGATTTTTTTTTATATAATTAAAAATCATTTTTAGACTGATATAGATTCGGGAGCAATTATTGAACAAGCAGCAGTACCTGTATTTCCGTATGACACGATAGAAAGTCTTCAAGAACGAGTCAAAACAGCTGAACATCGCATTTTTCCACTTGCTCTAAAATATTTAGCTACTGGTAGAATACAATTAAAAGAAGATAATACTATTTTGTGGAAATATTAGAAAATATATATACAATTATTTTATGTATCATATATTTTTGATACTTATTTTCTATACATTATATTTTTTAAAAATAAAAATAAACTACATTTTTAATTGATTAAAAGAAATTCTGAAAGCAATATATGTTCTATAAAATTATTTATTAAAAATCGAAGATATCATTTCTGTTAATAAATTATTCTTTCTTTCGACAGAGATATCAGAATTTACTTTTTCTTTTAATGTTTCTTGTGCTGGTGTCGAAAGTGCTTCTTTTGCAAGATCTTCTAATTTAACATGAAGCATTTGTTTCTGAAGTATAGGTACCAATAAATTGTATTTGTCGACTTTAATATTTATTTCTTTTGTTTTAGATTTAAAATTTTCTACAATATTTTTCCAAGTTTTTTCATCTTTATAATTTAATGGAATATGTCCAACTTTACTACGAGCATTTATTAATTTTTTTCGTAAATCTTGTATTTCTTCTCTAATTTCTTTAGATAATTGTATCCATTCCGGAGTAAATCCATTTTCTATTAATATCTGCAATTTAATTTTATATATTACTTATTTATTGTAAATTTTCGATTTAATTTAGTATTTTATACCTCATTTAATTTGTAAGTAACAAAATCAACATATGGATTTCGAGTATTTGTATTTTCTTTTAATGGTTTACCCATTCCTGGTAGATCTTTAAATTCACCTCTATTCATTGCTTCTTGAATTAAATCTTCTACTAAACGATCCATGCCAAAACGTGTTTTAATATTTTTTGCATGTTGTTTATCCATTCCAACTAATGTATTACGTTCTTCAGTTTGTAATTTTTTTAATCTATGTTCCAATACACTATCAACTGCTTTTTGAGCTCTTTCCATTGTATATAATTTTTGTCTTTTGCTATGTGTTCCAATACCTACATTATAAACTAAATAATGACGATGTTGTGGTGCTGTATGCTAAAAAATATATATGTGAAATTAACAAAAAATAATTTAAAATATATATATGTTTTATATCATTTGTATATATACTTTAATGTCAAATTCTTCAACTTCAGGTAGATTTGTACAATTTTCTTTCTTTTCTATTCTTGCTTTACGAATTTGTCTATAAGCAGTTTCAATCTATGAAAAAAACATTTATATTATATTTTTTAATTAGTAAATAAATATATTATATACCTCAGAAAATTTAGTTGCATTAGCTTCTGATGTACCACTATCTGGATGGAATCTTTTTGCTTGATAGACAAATGCTAATCTTAATGTCTCATCTTCACAATCTTCTGCAACTTCTAGAGTTTGATACCATTTCTTAAAATATAATATAATAAATTTCTTAAAATTTATAATTAATATAATATTATTATACAATAAATATATATCAAATAAACAATTAATAATTTATATTTATTATTATATATATTTATTTATATCTATTTATATATATTTTCTTCATAATATTAAATTCAATGTATATTTTGTTAAATATGTAATTATATGATATAATATTATATATCGTATATATTATAATTTTATAAAAAAAAACAATTTTCATTAGATTTTCAATTTTTATTAAAATTAAATAATAAATATATTCCATAGAAATTTAATATATAATATAATTTAATATGATGTATTTTCGATATTAAAAAAATAAAATTAATATTATATATAACATAATAAATATACCTTCATATTATGTTGATGTTTAAATCTTTTCATCAGCATAAATTCCCAATATGGAACACAGATTATATTTTTAAGTATTTTTCTATTATATTGATTAAATCTTAACATATTTTTAAAAAATAAATGCTGCAATAATTTTGATATTTTATTTTATGATTATATAATTGATTACATATTATATTATTATAATATATACTTACATATGAACTATTATTTATATTGAACATTCAAAGTTATATATTTTATTAAAAGATATTTTTATATTATATATTAAAAATAATATCCTTTTAAATTGTACCTTTCGATGTGAATTAAATCTTATTGTCATATTGATAACAATTTAATTACTATAATATTAATATGTAATCAACATAATTTTTTAAAATCATAAAGAAATATAACGTTTCGAAAACGTAAGTGACTATGAAAATATGTACACTTTTTATGTACATATATATATTTATGTTGAAGAAGATAGACTGAAGTGAAGGACTGAAAATATATTCAATTGATATTTCTTATGAATTATGCGCATGCGCTAAAAAGTTATAGTAAGCAAAGCATATAGTGGGAAAAAATAGGATAAAAATATTGAAATAATTTTTAGATAATGCCGAAAATAAAACATAAAAAAAACACAAAAAAATAGTAAGAAAAAGATAGAGATAAAATAAAAATTAATTGCCAGCGCTATCTTTTGAAAATCAAAGATATCTCTTTAAAGCTAGGATACAAAAATTGAAAAATGCCTTTTGAGCAATTTGAAATTCGTGATATAATCTTTGATACTCAAGAGATGGCACTAAAGATTAATTTTAACTATTAATTCTAACTTATTCTTATTCTTTGTCCTATTATTTTCTTTATATTTCATTTGCAGCATTTTGAAAATGGCTGATTTTAATATTTTTATCACTTCTCTATTCTTTTTCTACTCTTTTTATTTATAAAATGTATATAATAAAATAATATATCATAAATTTTTATTATATTATTTATATATAAATATATTATATTAATTTATATAAATATATTATATATATATTTATATTAATATTTATAAATCTATACTAATACAAATAAATTTAGTTTTACTAAAATTATATTTAAATTCATTTTTATGATAAAACTTTACAAATCGAAATTATTTTTATTATAATATAAAATGAATGTAATTTTTATTTTATAAATAATTCATCTTGAGTGTATTATTCTTAGCAGTCAAAAGAACTATGAATACAATATATATAATTCAAAGAAATATCTTTATTTATTGATTTTATTATTTCTTATGATTGAATTAAATATAATTCATTTATTATCTAAATCATAAAGAGCATATTGATTTTTTTTTATCGGTATTTCAGAACACATATATTAATAATATTAAATTTATTTTGTATCTCATCTGTGATTAAAAATTACAGAATTTTGTCACGTGATATAGTTTGTTTATTTCCGATATTTCGACTTGACAAATAATCGCATAAATGTATGCACACACACACACACACACACACACACACACACACACACACACACACACACACACACACACACACACACACACACACACATACACACAAAATTTATTAAGTTTAAATTATATTATTAAATTTATTTTTTTATATTAGAAAAAAAAATAAACATATTTAAATATCAAATAAATTTATCATACTATATTTTTATAAGAGAATATTAAAAAGTAAATATAATTTCATACTTTCTTCAGAATTTTTTTTACTATACATGATTTTATATGTAATTTAAAATATTAAAATATTTATAATTCGTATATATATGTATATATTTATACATATATGTATATATTTTTTAATATTTATTTATTGAGATTTAAGAAACTTAAATAATTTCATTTTGGTTATTTTTTTAATGTTCATTCATTCAAAAAATGAAATTTTAGTAATTTACTTTTAAATGAAAATAATACACAAACGAATGAAACCGGATGTATATATTTCTTAGACATGCGCATTACAGTATTGAGTCTTTTTTTTCGCTTCCCGTTGACGTCAGTTTTCCATACACTTGCAGAAAAAAAAATTACGCGAGCTTTTAAAATTTGTATTTAATTATTTTGAATGCGCAAATATACTTATTTTCTCTTATATTTATGAACTTTACAAATCTTGTATGAAATACAAAGTTTGTCTGGTGAGTCTAATCTGTTGAATTTCATTGTGAGATTTATATTGCAAGTTTACGATACAAACATGCAAGTGCAAGAAACGGAAGGAGCTGATGGTAAGTAAATATATTTGGTATTGTTTTATGATATTTATATTTTTTTTTATGATATTTTGTTTTTATAATGTTTGATAAATATAATACTTTATAACCTGTTATGATCGCTTATGGTACACTTAACCTCTACTATATGATTATATATTGATTGATACTGTTATGATTTACTAAATATATAAATGAGACATTTGTACATAGGTTCACCATGGAATAATTCCAGTGGTTGTGATGAAGAACGTAGACCTACTCAAAAGGAGGGTAAAAAGTCAAATATATTACCTCTTTGGGGAAATGAAAGGACTATGAATTTAAATCCATTAATTTTAACAAATATACAGTCATCACATTATTTTAAAGTAAATTTATATGAATTGAAGACATACCATGAGGTTATTGATGAAATTTACTACAAGGTATCTCATTTGGAACCATGGGAAAAAGGAAGCAGGAAAACAGCAGGCCAAACTGGCATGTGTGGAGGCGTGAGTATGTTTTTTAATACATTACTAATTTTTAATTGTTATTTATTAATTTAAAACTAAGATGATCATAAAATTATTATCATATACGTAGAAATAGTCCAAATTTATAGCATTTTAGAGGACCTGGACACTGTATGAAATGAGAACTGCTAATAAAAATAAAAAAGGTGAAAGTATTTAAACTAAATCATTTAAAGTGAGAGTTCTAAATATTTTAGACTTTCACTATTATTATATAATCAGGCATCAATATCAAAATGTTGGGCTCAGTCTGAATACAGATATCAAATACTTAATACCATACTTAATTGCAGAGTAGCATGTTCTCGGTCAATATATTATAATATAATATGTATGTGATTAATTGACATAGGGGGGTGTAAATTTAGCGGTTCATGCAGGTCCGAGGAGTTGGTGCTGGTGGAATTGTTTCAACGGCTTATTGTCTACTATATAAACTCTTCACCTTGAGGTTAACACGGAAACAATTAAATGGTCTTATCAATCATCCTGATTCACCATATATTCGAGCATTAGGATTTATGTATATTAGGTAAGAATAGTATATTAAAATATTAAATTCCATGAAATTATTTAATAATTTCATAATATTAATTTCATTATACTGCATATGCTATTGTTATTAACAGATATACACAACCACCGGCAGATTTATTTAATTGGTATAGTGATTACTTAGAAGATGAAGAAGAATTAGATGTAAAAGCTGGAGGAGGACAAGTAATGAAAATGGGTGATATTCTTAAACAATTCCTGACAAAATTAGAATGGTTTTCAACATTATTTCCAAGAATACCAGTGCCTATTCAAAAAGAACTTGAACATCGATTAGCAGAAAGGTTTCCTCAACAATCTATGAATGCTCGAAATGCAAAACCACCTATTATTTTAAATAGTCATGGAAAATATAGTAATAGTAGTAGTAGAAAAGATAATGGCAACCTTACCTCACGGAATCAACCACGACATATCCCAGATAGTGAAGCTCAATGGGGTGAGGCTGAAAGAACAAGCCACTGGCGAGCCAGGTGCGTCTACGTGGTATGAATACAATCACGTTATTAATTTATATAAGGTTAATAATATTCTATGAACTTGTTAGGGAAATTGGGTGAAGATTAAAGACGTACCATCTCCAGGAAAATACTCTTGATCTCAGTGTATCATCATTCAGTTTTCTTTTGTACATATGTTCTTATTTGATTTTTGTACAGTTATTTATTTGTTTTACAAATTTATTCCAGTATTATATTTTTATATGCTATTGAAAATGATACAAATAAATTAATAAATTTATTAAATTTTTTGCAAAAGCAATATTGACGAATTAAATAATTTAAAATTGTTTAAAAATCATCAATATTTATAATAACTGTACACTGATTATTTTACATATTGGATATCAAGGAATATGAGATTTTTAAATATATATAAATTTCAGGTAATGATAAGAAAGTTCTGTCTTTTTTCTTATGACAGGAAAGAAAAAATGTAGAAAAAGATAGAAAAAAATTATTCTATTTATCACATTGAAATAGTTAAATTCATACATAACTTTCTCAATAGAAAATATGTTTATAATATATAAATGAGTTTTATAAAATTCATAATGTAATGTATTTCATAATGTAAAAATTTTAATATTATTTTTATAATTTCTTTGTTGATCTATCAATTCTATAGATGATAGCATAGCCTTAAAAGAGTGATAATAATTAAAAGTATTAATATCAGAAAAATATAGAGTAATAAGTATAAGTTTTTATTCTATTTTTTATTATATATACATATATATATATATATATATATATATATTATATATTTATTATATAATATATATATATTAATAGCATATAAATGCATTATTGTGAAACAGGAATGTTTTTTTTTTTAATGAATATTTTTTCAAACAAATGTTCTATAATTATTTTATAATGGTAATAACTATTCATTGTATGAGCAATTTGAATTGCAGTTCACTATACATACAATTTTTTTCAGTTTAAGGAAACCATCAGCTGCTTCAACAGTGCAGAAATAGAGAGACGGTGAAAGTGGAATGATTGTTTTCTACCTCTTCAAAAGTTGTTTTTCATTAAGCGCGTGAGAATAATTATTTTCATATATAAAGTGATCTTTTTCTACATTTTTATGTGTCTTTTTCTTTTATCTTTTCTTTCATGAAAAGATTATATTTTGTCTCATATTTGAAAAATTATACAAAGAGATAACATTGAGATGTTAAAAATGTCTAATTTCTTGGTATTTTCCATTATAAAGTGCAATATATATGTACAGGCTAATATTTTTAAAATATTATATTCATAATTCAACATTACTTCCCTTCGAATAATATTGTTCCAGATCTGATGAAGATCGCAAGGACAAGTATAGGGATCGAGATCGTGAGCGAGATCGCATAAGAGACAGAGAACGAGAACGTGCACGAGAAAGAGATCGAGAAAGGGATAGACATTGTAGACGATCGAACAGCCGTGATCGAAGTCGAAGACAAAGAGATTACAGAAGTCGTAGCAGAGACAGATCACATAGAGATAGAAGTAAAGATCGTTATCGTGATAAAGATCGTCATCGGGATAGGTACATATATTATGCATAAATATAAAATATATGAATAAAAAAAATAGATATTTAATTATATATTTTATATTTTATATTTATAAATTCTTTTTAATTGTAGAAGGGGATCGCCATATGATTATGCTACAGAATTAGCTCGGGAAAGAGAGAGACAACGAAGAGAATAAAAATATATGCTGGAATGTATATATTGATATAAATGTTTGTACGAGTGTAACTATAGACATAAAAACAATTTAGAACCGAGCCATTCGAACACCACCACATTTTGAGAAAAAATTTACTCCATTTGGAGTATAGCCTAAATTTGATTTGATTATATTCACCATGTAGTTTACATGTTTTTATAAAATAAATTCAAGATTATAATCATTGTTTTATAATTTTTTATCCTTGTCTAATTTTTTTTTTAATGTGTGTGTGTGTGTGTTTTTAATGTATGTGTATGTTTTTTTTAATGTATGTGTGTGTGTAAAATAAAATCATTAAAAATATTTTTTACAATTTTTAAAATTTTTATATATAACAGTTATAAATATATATGTATATATAAAATATATACATATATATTTCTAATGAATTTGTTCTTAATATATGTATAATATATACGAATTACATTTAAATTCTAATAATTAAATATTAAAAAATCTTTTAATGTCTTTAAAATTATTTAATATTGATTAAATTTTATCGAAAATATTTATTCACGACCATTGTTATCCAATGCTTTACACAGCACTTGAATAAGTAAGTACTTTAGATTGAAGTTAAAAATGGCGACCTACACTTGCCGCTTCATTCTTGGATGCGATTAAACAGAAGATTTATTGAAACATGAGGAAAATATCTATTACTAGGTGACAACAATTGCGTGGCCAATTTTTAAAGGTGATATTAATAAATGTTTTTCTTTAAAGTTTTATAAAAGAAATTTTCGGTGTTTTTTAATTTAATTTATAGCTTTATATATGCTTTTGTTGCAACAATATCATTGTGTTGCATGCATTGTTTATTACTTTTCCATTATAGTTATAATCATTATATTTAATTTAAAAGTTTGATTTTTGTAATATCGATAATATTAATTCAATTTTTTTATATACATTTTCTTATATAATATTAAAAATATTTGTAATATTACATATTGAATAATCATGAAAAAAAATTCACAAAGAATATAAACAGCATAGGTATGGATTGATTTTTAAGTTATAAAGTTTTTATATGTTATAATATCCAGATAAAATAATTGCACGCCATCTATGTTTCGTTTATTCAATCAAAACCTTAAATTTACAGATGATTGGCCGACGCTGTGCTCTCATTGCTTTGGGCGGTCTTTTGATTCTTGTCCTTAGCGTCAATTTATATTTTATTCGAATGATCGTAGAGAGCTCGTCGCAAAAAACTTCTAAAGGCATGCCTATTTCACAATTGAAACCAGAACAAGAACAGTTAATATTTCAAGCAGAACAAAATTTACAAGTTTCACGAAAATCGGTTGCGAAAGATATGATAAAAAAAATTAAAGAAGAAATACAAATATTACCATCAAGATACTTTAAACAAAATACTAGCTACATAGTAGTAATGGAAAGATTGTTAACTGAATTAAAGATAATGCCTAATGTTAAAAAAAATATATGGAGTATTCCTAATAGTAATGTTAGCATTGTACCAAAATATTTAAATAATGTAAAGCGATATCTTTTCTAAATTGTTCCAAATATTAATATTTTTAGTGGCCTGATGCACATCAGTTAATACCACCGGTTGCACCCGAATTAGGAACAATTCTGGATATCTTGCGTAAATCAAAAGTGATACGCGCGGATAACGCAGCACTTGGTACGCAATTGAAATTGATGTTAACTTTGGAACATGGGACGAAAGCGATGTTTAAGCCTCAGTGGTATTCTAGGGACGCTATTATTCGAGGACCTGTTTATCACGGAAAAGATCGACATAATGCCGAAGTAGTAGCATTCCATTTATCTTCCTTATTGGCCTTACGAAGAGTACCGCTTACTGTTATTAGAAAATGTATATATTTTGTTATAAATATAATAATATAATTTATAACAAAAATTCATATTAAGTAATTGAAAAGAATTTATAATTTTTAAGATAGATAATATTTGATAAATAAAAAAAATTCTGATAAAAATAGATAAAAATAGATTAAAAAAATTAATATTTTCAAAATTATAAACATTTTTTATTTCATTTTTCATTAAAGTTTTAAGAACAATTTTTTGATGAAGATATCATAATAAATATATGTAAAAATTAAAGGAGAATATTTCTCTGAAATTTCTGAAATAAAAAAATTTTTATAATCAAGAAAAGAAAAAATGATAAAATAATTCATTTTTTTTAATTCTTAAAATAAACATTCGTTTTAATTGAAATAAAAAATTATGTATAACTTTGAAAATATTAATTTTTTAAATCATATCTAGTAGAATTTTTTTTTTCTTTAACGAATATTACTTATCTTAAAAATTACGAATTTTTTCTTTATCATTTTATATAATATGATTTGAAATATTTTATTATTATATTAAAATTATATTATATTTAAAATGCAATTCTTTTTAGTTGATTTAAGGAATGAAATTCGGCCATATGCAACTCCTGAACTTTATGCTACTATATATCAAGATGGTAATGATACTTGTCTTTATGGTGTTTGCCATTATTGCTCTCCTGCAGATCCAGTGTGTGGAGTAGGGGATATTTTAGAAGGTGCTTTAATTTCCTGGTTGCCTCGATATTTAAAACTTGTAAAACATCGTCATCCATGGCAAAGAACTTATAAAAAAAACAAACTTGCAACATGGGAAACCGATGACAACTATTGTGAAAAAGTAAGTATATCACATAAATTTAAATAATAAATTTTACTTCATTTCTTTGAAAATAATATTTGTAAAAGTATTGGAATATTTGATTTTTTAGGTAAAGGATTCTAAAGCATATTCTCCACAAACATCGAGTAGACTTTTAGATTTAGTAGATACAGCGATTTTTGATTTCTTAATGGATAATGGTGATCGTCATCATTACGAATTAGCACAGAATAATTTTCATAATCCAGCTGTATTATTAATTGATAACGGGAAAAGTCTTGGAAACCCTGATATAGATCACTTTGATATTTTAGCACCTCTATATCAGTGTTGTATGTGCGTATTTATATTTGTATTAATTTAATTCATTTATAATAAATAATTGCAATATTTTCATCAAAATCTATTTTCTAAGATCTTTTGAATTTTTTTTTTTTCTTTTTTGATTTTAGGATTCATAAAACTACTTGGGATCGTTTAAAATTATTTAGTGGTGGTACTTTGAGCATAGCGCTTTCAAAACTAGTCGCTCATGAATCAATAATGGCCGATGTTCAACCCCTTATTACAGAGGTCCATTTAAATGCCATGGATAGAAGATTACTTACTATTTATGCAGTTGTAGAATATTGTTTAAAAAATAAGAAATATGCTTCCAATGTTATTTTAGATCATCGGTAGCCTATATTTTGTGCAATATTTGCATTGCATTTTTAATGTTTAAAATATTAGAAACATATTTATATTTTAAATGGTATTTGAACCATATTTTTTTAACATTACGATGAATTATATCAATTTAATATTTAATGAAATCTTGTCTAGAATTGTTTCTATTATTGTAGCTATTTTTTAATATTTATGCACAAGTACAGTATATATTTCTGATTTAAATAAAATAGCTTTTTATATGAAACTTTTATTCGAAATTTAATGTTTGTAAAAAAATCACAAAACTATTATATAAAATGAGATGGAAAAATGAGATTGGTTAAAAAGAATAATTAAATTAATGTATCCAATCATGTAAAGTTTAGTGTAATTTATTTGATGACACGATAATTATCGTTATTTGAATGAAGATCCAGTGCAGCGTCGTACAGCGTATAAATACGGTACAAACGTAAAAAACCTGTAAATGCGACTGTATAATTATTACATGCACATCGTATTCATGGACATTATGATATCGATCGAACTCTGAAATCGACTTCAAGGCTTATCAAACATGTACACTATGTATATTTTATGTAGCCTGTTATTTTTTATCATTTTGATGCGCTACAATCTGACAAATTGCACACGAAGGATTCAATTCCTTTGCATTTCATCTTTTTCCCTTTTTCTTTATACACTTTACACGTCATTTTATTAAAAGAGATCTTGCAGGCTACTATGGGATTTCGAATCAAATTTGTATCTAGCGTCATCGTACATTTCATTTGTCTTTTGTATTTACAATGTTACATGACCAGAATTACTCACGTATCTTACTAGCTAATTATAAATTTTAATTCGTAACATAAATTTAGCGCCATCGTTAGATTGTGTATGTGTATATATATATTATATTATATATATATATATATATAATATGTTATAATATATATATATATATATATATAATATATATATATATATATATTATATTAACATTCTTTAATTAAATAGAACTTTTGTAGCAAAGTATGTATAAATAGACTATTTTTGCACGCACATTCATCAGTACCCACTTCGAACTGTGCTACATTTCTGAAGGCGAAACAATACTCCATTGAGCGGTCCGTCCATGAGATCTGTGTATCGCATACGATAAGCTATTTTACCTGAAAGTAGTGGACGAAAGAAACGATGGTTCCTCGATCCTAAATCTTGGCTCAGTTCGAAGCCCTTTTATTTTACTCCCTATAATAATACTGTATATTCCATCCAAATTTCTCGAGTAAAGTCGCATTAAGCTACACTTAATCGTACTTGATTTAATCATAGAAATGTATTTGTTTAAAATAGACTCGTACTTCCATAACGGCAGCGTAGATTATTGCATTGCGTGATGACGTACATATTTATACGTCATTATATCCAAAGAACATAGAAATATCGCTTGTTTATCTCTTACTTATTTAATTACATATCACACCAAAGTGCATGGCGCACATAAAAACTAGAATAAATATAGGCCAGCTGTAGGCATTAAAAAATTTTTCTTGACATTTTTAATTTCATTTTTTTAATGCACATCGCTGCTTTACGTAAGAACAAATGGAAGGACGTATTTTATAAAGAGCATCCTATCACGCATTGCTGAAAATATCTTAGTCTTTGTTTCTAGCTTGACTGTTTAATGTTTGTTTGATATTTTTGTCATAAAATATTAAAAAGAAAAGATTTATATCATAAAGATATCCAAAATTTATTTTTGATTTCTTTTTCGTTTCTTTTCTTCTTTAGATTTTTTTATACTCTCATACGCAAATCGTTATTTTTAAAATGGAATATTACAAACTGGCCTGATGTACGATTATATTCATAGATATTCATATTCAGGTTGTATTTCATTTTCCTTAATGACAATAGCATTGCTAATTAAAGAGCCGATTCTACACCTCTTGACGAAGATGTTGATGAACTTAAGTCTTCCGAATGTCGAGTGTGCGATGAATCAAGGGAAGTAACCGAATCACTGTCGTTGCTATGAGGACTCGAATAATTGGCTGCTTCCTGTAATCTCATCAACATATTCAGCTGCAACAATATAAATTTTTATTCATATTTATAAAATTATATAATAATAATTATTAATTACTATGTAACTAATAATTATTGTAACACAGATTTTCTTTTTTTCTTTATACATTTTTTACATATAAATATCACATTTTAGTATTAATTAAATGTATTTAGAAGAAAAACACTAACTAGAGGATCTCCTTCAGTATCACTATGCGTGCTACCAAGACTTTTCACGCTTGATGCACCAACTCCAGAAGTGTGTCCGGACGTAACAACATCGTAACCAACGTCTTCTGGTCTTAAACGAAGTAGAGCATCACTACCACCGTGTACAGCATGCGTAGAAATCCAAGGATAACTGGAAGTGATAAATTGAGCTGGATCTTCCCAAGAAGAATCTCCGTTTCCATTTCCGCTAACGCGTCTGCCGTAAAGTGTCAATCCTTCTCTGACTGCTTCCACCAAATATGGTACTACAGAATAGTTCCATAAGTCCGTAAACCATACTTGAGAACCTGTTACTTCCATCGGACAGGATAGAAATAGTCGAGGTCCTATATATATTCATTTTCATTTAAGATTATTATTGATCGAAAATAAATAAAATATATTCAATGCTTAAACTGTTTTACCTATCGTGACGTCGGAACTGCTATGACTTTCTAGGAACTTGTTAAGATGTAGCCACACTCGGGGTAACCATTCGACAACAGCTGCCATTTCTGCGTTTCTAGTTCCACCACATTCGCGTAATTCGTGTTCCAGCAGTTTCCGTCTGAGATAGCGGCCTAAGAATCCTTTAACTGGTTCCATATGATTAGCACAAAGTACCCACCTAAAAATACGATATATATCATGATAAAAATATTTCCAAGAATACTTGTAGAATGAATATATTATGTTAAAATTATAGAATAAATTAGAAAGCTAAGTATATACCTAAAATTATGATGCAATTGAAGATTCGTGGTACTACAAGTAGCTTGACTCATGGTGCCAATAATAGCTGGACAAGATGAGTGTCTAGTACCGAGCAAGCCACTGAATAATTCTCCTAAAGATGCAGCGTGTTGTAAATTTTCGAGAATGATTACCCTTGGTAATTCATCAGCTGCATTCGAATCACATCTTTCGGCGATATGAGCGAGATATTGTCTAAGTTCTTTACTGGATTTGTGATCCACGTTGAACGTGGCTACAGCCGTAGCATCTTTCGTATCATTATCGGCATCCACCAATGCATGAGCTAATTTTCCAGCCAAATAGCTCTTGCCAGTACCACTAGGTCCACATAAAATGACTCTACGATGTTCGGTTAGCAAAGATATTAATCGCTGCACAATCGATCGTGGTATTAAAGTATCGACAGCGAGCCACGAATAACCAGAAAGTACCAAATAAATGGTCTTTACGTGACCGATTAAGTAGCCGCAAGGAAGCAATTCTGGATGTTGAGAATCTGTAGTGCATCTGTGATTGAATAAATATAAAAAGATATATATATATATTTTCATAAAATGAAAAAGAATCGTTTGAAGAATTATATGATATAAAATGATTAAAAAAAAGTTATTAGAAGATATGTACCTAGAAGCTTCTCCAAGATGATAAGCAGCAACGCATTCAACTCCTAGGCCCAAATTTGTCACGGGATCAACTCTCGAAACGTATTCCTTGAAACAACGCCTTACGGTGGAATCAAGGGAGTCCCAGGTAGTTTTATTACTGATGCAAACACTCGCGATGATACAATGAGGAGGTTCACCGATACTGCCGTCCGAAGTGCTTCCAGTTACGAGATTATAGTTGAAATTTTTCTCGCTGCCTAGGTAGATAGCGACGTTAATTCTTTTCCCGTCCGTATCTTGTTCCAAAGTTGGCTCTCCTGTAGTCGACGTGGTCGATGGTACCACTGAATGTTCCGGTACATTTAAATCTTCTAATTGGTCAGTTGTCGTACTAGTATCACCATTTGAAAGCGCGGCAACAGTGGAGGCCACTTCCGTCATACTGAAACGTCTATCTGGATCGCTAGGTAACGATGATTGAGAGGACGTTAAGGATTTTGACGTCACTAGTCTCTGTAGACGTTCGTTATTTTGCTTTAAATTAAGCATCTCGTTCTAGAAGAGAAGAAAATCAATAGAAAAGAATATCAAACAACAATATTTATTTAAATGATATTAGAAAATAAAGATATATACCCTCATTTTGATCACAGTGTCTTTCAACGATTCCAATTGGTGCGCCGAAGACAAAGCCTCGAGTCTGATATCCGTCAACACAAGATCTTTTTCCCTGAGTTGTTTCTTCAATTCCACCACGTCCTCGTCCTCTTTCTTGTACAAAGCCGAACTGCTTTTGCTTCCTGTCAATGGATTTTCAACTTCAGGGGATTTCTGCCCGTTGCTTCTACCGTTTTGAGCGCCTCGCGAAGACTCGTGTTTAGAGGCGCTGGGCAATCTAGGACTGTTCGGCGCGCTCAAGTCTCCGCTGGCGTTCTCCTTGCAATCTTCAGCGTCGGACACCGAGCCGTGCCTGTTTTTCCGTGATCTCGAGAAAGCCTTCGAGAAGGAGCTACGTAGCCAACCTTTCTTCTTGTGATGACTGCTGGCCGAGCAGGCGCTGCTCAACGAATTTAACGAGGTGACGCTGTCCGCGGACAATTGCCTCGCCATCGAGGCACCTTGATGGTTATTGTTTCCGGTGCATCCTGTTGTCCCGGAATCGGAATCGCCGAGAGTGTGACGGCGACCGTTGTTCGCGCCCGTTGTTCCATTATTTAAACTGGCCTCGGCGCTCTGTTTTCGAAGCCTCTCGATCGTTTCTCTCAATTCTTGAAGCTCCGAGTCCTGAAAATGACAGGGAAATTAATATTTATCCAGCCATTTATCTGCAGTTTTTTTAACGTTCGCGACAGTTCGTTATACGTCGACGTACTTATGCGAGGTTCAAAGAGATTTAAAATTTATTGGTTATCTGGTTATTTCGAAATTTCGAAGAGAGAGGATCAGAGCGGAGTGAAACAATTCCCTTTCGCAAACAACTGCGAGTAAAGTCGAATAATATAAGCACATGGATCAATTTTCTATATTAACATTTTATTTCACGTTTTATATATACTAATAAAAATTATATACGGTATTGATTGTATATGACATAACAGCGCTTGCTACTCGCACGGATGTTAAATATTTTTATTTCTACGATGATTCGACACATCATTCGACTTCTTTCTTGTTTCCTTTCCCACTTTCTTCGGATAGTTCACTTTCATCTTTTGTGAGTTTTTTTCTTTTTTTTCTTTTTTACCATATTTTGTTACATCTCGATCACATTATTTTATGATTAAAATTCCTGGACGTATAGAGAATTAAAATCGGGATTTAACGTGCAAGTTGTAGAAAGCTCGTAGAGGTTTGCGACGGATGAATTTCAGGATCGATAATTTTTTTTCGAATTCATGGCACGTGCTGTGGTTACAATTATCCGCGTTACAGATGGAAATTTCTCAAATTTAAATTTCGAGGGGAGGGGAAAATTATTAGTTATTTGTCTTGGAAGAAATTCTCGCTTCCGTGAAAGGGGCAAGGCTCTCGGCTGTGACAGCAGGCACAGTTATCCGAATGACTGATTATCGAGTCGCTGCTCCACGAGTCAGCCATGCTGAACAATTGTTTCGTGCATTTTGAACTCGACTCCTTCCTAAGCTTGTCCTCTTGAGACGCCGAATTCTTTTTCAGGGATCGACCAGAGGACCGGCCATATCCACGTATCGTGGTCGAATTCAGATTGCTGGACTCCTTGGCGCTGTCCGGCCCAACCTTCGACCGAGTTTTCGTCCTGTTCGATATGTTTTTCAATCCTCGTTCCAATTTCGCGTGCAAATTGCTCAATCTCTCCAACGTGGGAGTCCGTTGAGCTTTCCGCTCTTGTTTCAGATCCGGTTGCTTCTTGGTCGCTTTTACGCTCACATCTACGTTCCGATGACGTTTAACATCTTTCTTGGACCTGGTATCGTCATTCGATCTTTTACCAACGTATTTCGTGTTGGATAGATGTGCCGAACTTTTAGACGAGGACGAGTTCGACTTAGCCGAGAAGTTCTCAGAATCTGGCACTCGAAGACCAAGTGTTTTCGCATCTTCTGCAGGGATGGGAATCATGATCATACCGTTTAATACCTCTATTTTATTATCAGGGTAGACGGATAATAACTGCATAATTTTCAAGTCACCTGGTCGATATAGCCTTTGATTTCGATGAGGTTTCGGAGGCAACAAACGATCGACGGTTTTATCAAAATTTTGACTCGCTTGCATCATGATAATTTTCGAAACGTTCGAACTATTTTTTTTTTTTAATTTCTTTTTTTAAATTTTTACTTTTTTACGAGGTTACCTTATAAATGAAGAGGAAAGATAAAAACGGGGAAAATGATATTTCATTTCTGCAGCATGCAGCGCGTAGCATTTCTTTAACGAGTATCAAGAATTACGAATAATAACCCGAGCTTTATTATTAAAAATTTCATTTGGTTTCATTTGGCTGTACTGTAAGAGACTTCATATTTTAAGTAACCAACTTTTTTTTCTATGACTGATGACATACTTTACTTCTCGTACAGGTTCGCAAATTCACTCGATTCGGGCATCAGATGTGATATTGTTTCTCATTGGTCAGTTATTACGCGCCTCGGTTCGGAAACTCATCGGAATAATCCAATTTCGCTTGGTGACAAATATTTACTTACTTTCTTTTCGGCCGTTGCGGTCAGTTGTTGCAAACGTTGTGTCATGTTGGACAAGGATTGCTCGAAAGCCGACACCACATGAGCCTGTAACGGAAACGTAGAAGAATTACAATATTTATACGTTAATATATGATACATAACGTCGCGATTAATTCATCGATGCACAAATTTTCAAGAATATATATATATATACATATAATAATTCTTCATAGAACGGCTATTATTTTACGCTAAACTTTTGATATGTTACAATATTTATTTTTAATTCCAATATTTAGTAATAATATTAAAAATTAAAACTAAATAAACTAACGATACCTCGCTGTTATTATATTCTTAGTATTTACTTTAAAATATAATATATCTCAAGAAACGATGTCTAATTCTGCAAAATTGAAATTTAAAATAATCGAATTTCAATCACATAGTTATACCAAACATAACAAACGACGATAAACAATGCTATAAATAAAATTTATAAAAAAATATCTACAAATCATCAAAGTTCACTCTACCACAATTTTTCTTATTACATTAAAAAGATAGGGTTCAATTCCATAGGAAATGTTAAAAGAAAAATGAATAACAAATATCAAAATCACGTTACAAACTGCTATAAACACACTAATAATTTTTTTTATATTTATTTATTAAATGTAATATTCTATTCCAAGGGAGTCGAATAAATATCGACTAAATATCGTGGCTCACGAGTCTTCTTCTAAATTCGAATATATTTTTATCAAGAGGCTTTTGAAACGGATATGGCTGATAAGGTCGAGTGGCCCTGCAGCTATTTTCCAACCTATCCAATTTGGCCATCTAATTTTCCTTGCTGCGCTCAATTCCTTTTTTCCCCTCCCCCTTCGAATGGTCATAATGTTTCGAGAAATAATTTCGAGAATAAAGTAAAATTGTATTTGTAACCGACCTTGATAACCATAAATACGCTTAGATGCGGAATAGGTTTCTGGTTTCTCGTTAATCTTTCCAGAGCCAGACCTTCCACCGACAGTTTCAAGTATACCGCCCCTTAAAAATGATCTCGAGCAGATGTTCATCTCGAGTTTCATCTCGATATAATTTTATTAATTTTTATTACGAAAAACTTTCAACCTTCGTCGTTATTTATTCGAATCTATGGAGAGAAAGAGAGAGAGAGAGTTAGTAAGGTAACGTCATTCGTATACAAGAAGACTCGTAGGCGAGGTGACCCACAACGCGACCCACACGTCGCTCTTTTAATTTCTCTCTTCGCTTTTCGTAAGAAGGATGAGAATAAAACGAGAAAAATTCCGCGAGAGGGCACCAGGATACACAAATATCGCGATAATTATCTCGCTCGGTTCGAGAAGCGTCTCTTTCTTCCTCGCGGATTAACATTACGAATTGTTACGTTACATATTTAATTGTAATTCGCACGGTGGTAAACTCTTTCTCACGAAATTTAGCCAGGAACAAAGGTTTATATATATATATAATCGCGGAGAAATTATCATAAACACGGATAATTTTCTTGGGCGCAGGATTCCTTCATTGTCGTTGCTTCTCCGTCTTCCTGTACACGGAACGAGCTTTCACGCTCGTAACTATGATTGCAGGTTGCACAGACACGCGATGTTCTTCTTCCTTTTGTCAACCTCGAGGGTCGCATTGTTCGAGCCGATGCTCGAGTTCACTGCCTTCCGAATAGAGATATAAATAAAATGTATTGTCTCGTTGAATGACGCGGAATGTCCATGAAATCGTCAGACCGTTAAAACTAAACGTAAGTCGAAAAAAATTGGAAACCGCTTCAGAACGCGTTTTTGAGAATAATAATATCTTCGAATAATTTTGGCCGCGAAAAATCTCGAAAAAAATAACTCGAAGCTGGGCAGAAGCTAGGAAGAGACCGGTAAATCCCTGGAAGGATCTGGAAAGCCGGGCGTAAATACGATGCTCTCCCACGCACGGCTCTAACGCGCCGAATGTGTCAAATATATATTTCTTTATTGTATCGGGCGTGCACAATCCGTAATCCACCCACATATTTACTACCTTCTTCCGCTTCTTCCTATCCCTCCTTTTGTTTCTCTCCTTCACGAACAAACGATCTTGGTCTCGCTGGATTGTAAGTAAAAAGAAGTTTTAGAACGACGATGGAAATTAAGCGCACGAGTTGACTCGTGAGACCTGCAGTTTTGGTTTTTTCTATATATAAATACAACCGAATGTACTCGTGGCTTTGTCTTTTTTCGTATATTTTTTTTTTCAAGATTTTTTAATGTTCTTTTAGAGATTTTAAAAAAATAGAGAATAAAAAAATTCAAAAGATACTTTTTTACAATTAACTCAAAATGATTTCACGTAAAAATTAAAATTTTTATATATTTTTTTGTATCTTTACGTATAAGGAAAGAAAATTTGTTGAATATTAAATATTGTACATCGTTGTTTTTTGTAATATTTTGCACCCCCGGTTCGTCGAGGCAAGTATTGCCGTTTGATGTCTTTCATCTTCCTTATTTCGTTTCAAGAGAAAACTTTACGATCTCAATAACGTGGGAATTTCACGTCTATTGTTCTTATTTTTCATCTTCTTATATTGCGTCTCTATTTTCATCGCTATTTTCTTTCTCTTTGTCATCAATCTTTTAACGAATAGAAATAATTTCGTTATTGATGTCTTTCATCTATTTTCCTTCTCTCTGTCGTCAATCTCTTAATGAACACAAATAATTTCTATTATTCGATAACGAAAAAATCGAATTCATCTTCGCTCGAATTAATTTCATTCTACTATATTCCATGCTTGCAAAATTCGAGAACGTTGAAAACAATATTTCTATTCCCACGACTCACATGAAACTCGAACTAACGCCAAAAAGTTCGATCGCGATCCAATTTGAGATAAAAAAAAAAATCTAGCCATTTGACAATACATTGTTCCACACTTGTAAGATTATACGTAAAGAGGTTAGGAATCTAATACCACATGAATCCGAGTGGCGGCGGAGAGTCAC
Organism: Apis cerana; assembly: GCF_029169275.1. Lineage (NCBI taxonomy): Eukaryota > Metazoa > Arthropoda > Insecta > Hymenoptera > Apidae > Apis > Apis cerana. Next base: position 12,877,461 of record NC_083854.1, read on the forward strand.
CACTCGAGCGCAAATGGTAAAATTTAAAATTAATTTCAAGTTAAAATTTTATTCTCTCGTAACGCGATACGCGCGTACCCTGTGGGAAATCGTGGTAAGTGAACGAGGCGCGATACGAGCGATTCCCGCGCGTCATAGGTGTGTCGAAACGTGAAACGACAGAGGGCGGGCATTCAGTGGCCCAGAAATAGCCGTGTCGACTCCGTTCCTTCGATGTTTTAACGATCGAGGTATAAGAGGGGACGACAAGTGTATCGATACATCGATAACACCGATCCTTTAATTTGTCCTTCTTCCCGCGACCGTTTCGAACTCCTACGTTTAATAAACATCCCACGGTCGACGCCACCGGCGATTTACGAGCTTACGTTCGGGCGGCACGCACCGCCCACGCGTCAAACGCGTATCTCGCCACGGATGATAACTGGCGTGGTCGGACTGCTTCGCATCTCGATCGATTTGGAAACTAGCGTGTTCGTGTTGTTGTTGTTGTTGTTGTTGTTGCACCACTTCCAATGAACCACGATCGTTGCGTTTACGAAGCTTGAAAATTTAAAATGTTTAATACGATTTAATACGTGTCTTACGAATGTTTTACAAATAACGTAAAATGATTTTATATACAAATTAATTGCAAAAATATTATATTCTAATAATTTATATATATTTATATCTTTAAAAATAAGCTCTTTATGTATGATTTTATAAAACGTAGAATGATATATTATCGAATGGTTAAATTTTTTTATCTCAAATTAGACGTGATATTTAAATTTTCGACATTAATCCGAATTTTGCAAGCATGGAATACTCGCCCCATGAAACGCCGCGAAATTGAGAAATATTTTGTAAATTTATTAAGAAGCGTTTAAATTTCAATTATTTAATTTTATAACAGATATTCGACATCTCGAAACATCTATTTTAATTTAAATCGTTATAAATTATCGATAAATTTTTTTTTTGTAAATTAAGCTTAAAGTTAAGTAATTGCATCATATTTGCATCAAGTAATTCACAAATGCAATTATTTATTAATGATTTTTTACATGTTTTTTCCACGTCGTTCCACGCGATAAAAAATGGAAATATTAAAAGTAGAAACTTTCTACTATTTTTTATTGCTATATTTGATTCGCAAAATTTTACAAAATTATATTAAAATTAATTTCAACGTTTATGGCCGATCATGATATATAGAGAACGGATTCTTTAATCCAGCCACATTTATGGATTAATTTTAAACTATCTTATATTATAATATACGCGTTTTTATAATCGTTTATTTACTTGGCAATTTTTTTATTTCTTTCATTCAATTTTTGGTATGTCTTCTTGCAATGCTTTCTTCATTTTATAATTTTCAGTCTCATTCTTGCGGATATAATAAATAACTTCTTTTTTTAAAAAGCATTTTTTTTGACGTCTGTTTTCTTACAATTGCCACATTTGCCATGCCTGCTATAAATTTTTGCTTGTGATATAAGAAAAAATAACAAATACAAATCGTCCAATCTATAAATTTCATCCTTCTTACATTCCAAAACTTTAATTTTCTTTTGTTATTTTCATTTCACATTTAAATATTACACGTTTTATTTTTCTATATATTTGTATATTTTTTACATAATAATTATTTTACATTTTTTTTTATCCTCTACAAATTAAACGCTTTAAACGTTACACTTTCTCTTATATATTTAGTCATTTATAAATTTTTTAAGAAATAATAAGTAGTATCGTTTCCTAAAAATTAAATCTCCGAGTATAAGCTTAAAATCTGGGAAAAAATAATTTTCTCCAATTAGGCCATATCGTTCGAACCACCTCGACGACTGACAGTTTTAAACGAAGCTCGAGTCGTCGATTCTCCGCGTTTTCTTCGATCAACACCTTCGATTAGCATAAGAAAAACCAAGGTTTAATTAATTTCCAATTAAACGAGAAACTCAGTTACGCTAGTTAGTCCGTGAAACAGAAAAAAATAATTTATCGCTCTCTCGAAACGCTGATCGCTTAACTTCCCACCGTCTCGTCTTCCTCCCGATATAATACACCCTGCGAACACCCGACCCGTAGATCATCTTTCACCGTTCTCTTTCGCGGTTTCATTTCGATTTAATCCCGATCCAACAAGCGGATCCACCATCCGCCACGCTCTCTTAATTTCTCAAAATCGTTCCCTCTAATCGGTATTCAATCGCGTAGGATGAGTTACCGATAATACGAAGAACAGACTCCTCGAGAAACCAGTCGCGATATCGAATTTTCCCCCCCTATCTTCATCTCCAAACATGACACGGATGAGAGAAGTAAATAAATATTTACTTTACGCGTGGGATTTAAAAGAATTAAAAAGCGATTGTTAATTAAAATTATCCGAATCTTAAAGAATAATATTTATTCTCAAGTCGAATCGTACACGCTGCGAAATTTCGATGAGAATACGTCGAATCTCGCGTAGAGAATCGAACGGTTGTTGCTGCTATAAGCCTAGTCCTATTGGAGGATGGATGTGCCTCGCGCGATTCTCCGTTAATTGCAAGCAAATATATGACTCACGCGCAGGCGCGTTGTAATTCGTAACTGGACGCGGCAACATCGATATTCGAAACACGCGCTCCCCACGAAACGGCGTCATCGTTAACCGTGACGATACACGTCCACCATTTCCATTGAAAACCAAAGCTATAAATATACGCTTCGGATCACCAGAATTTTCCCTCTCGATCTATCACGATTCGCCATCCATCACGCGTTAAACGCCCCCTGAATTTCTCTTCCTTCTTTCCGCTCCTTCTCTAATATTTTATATCGAAAAAGTGGAAAAATTTGCCGAAGAAGTCGTGAAAAAGCGATCCTCTCGATTCGAGAATATTGTGTCGTTTATCTAGAAATTGTTAGGAATTGTTATGGAAAGGATATTGGAAGAATATCGTTGGATCGATGGAATCGAGAGAAGTTTCGGTTTACCGTCGCACCCCTCAACGGGTTCGACGAGAGGGGTCGAGCGAGAGAGGCGAGCAAAAACTGGACCGGAAGCTGGTCCCGCAAAAACGCACGTGCCGACGATGCGCCGTAAAACGCGTCGTTCTGCACAGTGACGCGCCTTGTTTCCCTTAAAAGAGTCGAGCCACAGAGTTTCTTGGTTTCTGAAGGGGAATATTTACAGCCATGAATATTAAATCCCCCCCCTGTATGTTTTAATCCACCTTACCAACGGGACAAACTTTTCGATTGGAATATAAATATACCTTTTTTGTATTCACGCCCGATGCGTTTGAGTAGCATCCGATGAATATCGTAATTTTACGTATTTCTTGCTCGAAAACTCAACACCAACGATTTGACGAGGATCGAGTCGACGCTCGAAAAGATTGACTTCTTTGAACCGAGCAAATATGTAGTGAGAGTTTCATAGAGGTGTTAATCCGTTGAAAAATTTTGAATAAAGTTACTTCGAGTGCTCATTGAAACGCTTTATAGCTGTTATAATTGATTATAATCACATAATCACGCTGTTCATAATGTTTGTCATTATAATTATTATGTTCTGAACGATAAATTATCTAAGTAACTTGTCCAAGTAATTTCAACAATTAAATTTTCCCCCTCACTGCTGGACAGATTCAATGAATTATCGTTTGATGATATTTGAAGCAAATCGCTTTTTAACAGTATTATCTGACGATCGCTTATTAATTTTCATGAAATTTTTTTCCAACTCGACGAAGATAATTACCAGAACTTGTTGAAGAAAATAAAAAATAGTTAAAAATCTCGAAAAGTAATTTACTTATTATTTACTTATTTACTTATATAACATTTATTCGTTCGAAAGTACGATTATCCGCAATTATTATCACGTTCTGAGCAATAAATTATAATAAATAACTTACGGAATTATAACTTTATAATTAACCGTGCGTAAACTCATTTTTAACGATTCCCAAAATGATTATAAAAAAGGAATAAAATTCGCAACAAGCTTTTGCGCAATGTCGGTTTAAAACGAAAAGGGTGGAAATAACACGGAATAGTTTCGTTCCGTATAAATGTCTCTCACACGAGACCAGAAAACACGCGATGTGAACATAGCATAATCCTCGAAGCGTTGCGACCCGAGCTAACTGGGCTAACAGTTCCCAGGCCGCAGAAGAACGATTCTCCATCACGAAACATTATACTCTCCGGAGCGCATAAGTGAGCACGGAAATGGATATTGGCGCATGTGTAAACCTCAACTGAACACATACTAATTTTTACGTAGGATTCGTTGCTTTCTTATTTTCCTTCTTCTTCTTCTTCTTCTCCTTCTTCGGACACGTGGATAAACGTACGTATATTTACGAGTAAAACGACACGTTACAAATGCCAAACTTGTTATTGAATATAACGCGGCAGTTTTAACGTTCATTTTATAAATGAATAAGCTTAGAACAAGTAGTGATAAGTTCTTACCACGCTACTACGTATTAGGTATGATATTAAACACCGGGTTGGAAAGTATATACGTATATACGAGGTTAAGGAGATAAAAATAGGTCGAAACGGTGTTTCATTAAATTCGTTATTCGTAACGTGGACTCATTTCTCACGAGATCTAAACAAATTTTGTTACTTTAACAATACCTTTCGAGTTATTAGTTTTTAAAAGCATTAGCTTTCTCACGCGCATCTCTCTCTTTACAATTAACACATGTAGATAATTAAGAAAAGTGTACAAGATATTCTTGTAAGAATATCTCGATCGCGATCAACCAATTAAGAGACGGGCGCGGAAAAATTCCCCATGCGTGTAAAAAGGTTTTGTAAATCTTTAAAATACTTTCGACGGTTGTATATAAGATTTTCACTTCCTTTCATGGGAGAAAAAGTGATATACTTTCGGAATCGGTCCAATAGCACAGCGGTTTTTAAACGGTTATTTCTACGTTCCATTAACCTCCGGGTGTTATAATCCTCTTACAAGCTTTTCGCGATTCTATTCCAACTTTCTCCGGGCGTGCTAATGGGCCACGTTCAATCTCTAACGTTAGAGATTGTCTCTCTCTATATATATATAGCTCTTATTTGCGATTAAATAGATTCGATCGAATCCTAGCGTAATACAATTTTCGTAGATACCTGCGGCCGATTCGTGCGGCACTAATCAATCGGTTAATCGAATTTTCATCTTAGGCTTTCGTACGATTTCATAGGGCGACTTAACGAGATCAGAAATGCTCGAGCTTTCTCGTGGAACGCGGCAAATCGATAGAGCGTGAATTTTTATCGCATATATATATATATATATATATTTTGCAGTGATCGATATCGATGATCCAGCACGAATTAAATTTTTTAAATTATTTCTTTTAATTTTTTTTCTCAGTTTCGATCAATTTATAAAAAATGACGTAACAACGTCATTCGTAAATCAATTTCTTTCTTTCGTCGAAAAGCAACGTATATATTATTTGTTCGTTCATCAATCAGAAAGTAGGTAAAATGTGAAATGCGCCTCGATAACCAGAGCTTCGATTTTTATTTGTATGTATATATATGCATATATTTAAATATTACCGAAACAAACGTATATACGTGTCGGATGAAAAATCGATTGAAACTTTATACATACGGGTACAGCGTTTGTTACAGACAAGAACCAAGTGGTTGAGATTAAAGCGTATACGAAGAACGAGTTATAGATAGATTATGTGAATTTTCTACGAATATATTTCTGTATTTACGGAATAATTTCGATTGTGTGCAAGAAAAAGAGTGGCGGATTAATAAACGTTCCTATTGCTCGAAATTTTCCATGAAATGATTCTTAAAATTACGTATGATTTCTTCCTCAGCCCAAGGAGAGAAGTGGCTACTTTTTCCATTTACTTACTTTCCATAGTAAGGCGAGTATAATTCCTACGTATAGCTCGGTAATAACACGGTTACATCGAGAAAATTGCTTTATTGAACCGACGCACGTTCAATTCCGCTGTATTTTCTAGATTACACAAAAACTCATTCGGTTACATTCGAGTTTAACGCGACCGAGTCATGTACGAAAACGGATGAATTTTTCTTGACACGCGTGCTATTCCCTCGTTGACGCTTTTTTATTATGCACACGAAGCGACTAATTAACATTTCCCGTATTTCTCGAAATTAAGCCGTTTCTTATTCACGCACGTTTCTAAGAGGATAAGTCTGGCAAGGTGGCAACCTTGGCAGCCAACAAAAGTAGCCGAGTTCGCACTTTTCGATCTGGAATGCGTAATTTTCAGATAAGAACGCGCGTGCCTTTAAGTTCATTACACTCGAGCGCGATGTTACTACGGGAATGGCGCAACAGTGTGTATACCCACGCGAAAGATGAACACGCGATGTCCATTTTAGTTTCTTCGGAAACCTGTTCTCACGTAATAAACAAAACAACAGTAGTAAAAGGCAACAGCGATAGAGACGAGAAATTGTAGCTCGACGCGACGAACTCTGACGTTGAAGGTCAAAGTTGGCGTTCAAATTGGCAATATTCGTAACGATTCCGACAATTTATCTCTTTTTACTTGGCGTGCGATTCAGTGAGCCGCGCATGTGCAGATGTACCACGTCAAGTTACTTACGACGCGACATAGATGGCACGTGAATCGTTAAAAATTGAATCAGGATAACGAATTTATTCGTAGCTAATTGATCCGTTTTTCATATAACCTATTAAAATTATTTGCGATTATCATTATGTTTCGAACGATAAATTATCAAAGTAACTTTATTCGTAACTTCGACCATTAAAGTTTGCTCGTCACTGTTCGTATATAAATTTATTTTTTGAAAAATGAACTTCACATCGTATCTTTCATTTTTGAAAGGAAAAGAAAAGTTAAGAGAATTTTACGCGAGTGAACATCGCTTAACGCAATATGGGGGTCTAAATGTTTAACCGAACCGTGAAACGATAAATCTTCGTCCTGAGGGGAATTAGAGACTTTTACAACAAGATCTGGTATCCAAAACGAGTGAAATGGCTTACCACAAATCCCAGTTTTATAGTACGTTCTCTCGACTTTCCCTCGCCCCACGTGTTGCTCAATATTATCACCCACGGAGGTCACTAGGAAAACACAGATCGAAGGTTTTTAGGCTCGGATTTCCCGATACCTCCGTCGCATTCACGGACCGTTTTTTAGAGAAAAACTACTTCGGTTTTAGGGATAGAATAAACAAGAAAGTAATTGACGCGTAAAATACAAGCGAGCTTATTCTCTTTGTCCACTTCGACGAATTAAGATAAAAATAATGGGATGGTCGAAAAAATGGAGGAAAGGTCGTTTCTCGGAGAAGTTGAAGTGGTGAAGAGAATGCACTTCCCTTGTGGCAGAGTTACAAGTGGACGCAAAGAGGTTTCGAGTGTATAGGTAATCGAATAGCTCGTTTTTAGCAAGAATTCTTCGCTCGATTTTGTTTTCGACGGACTTTTTCCATTAAAGTACTTACATTCGTAAAATGTGAACTAAATAAAATATAATTGTCGTTAAATCTTGCGTCGATCTTTCAACGCAATTTTCGAAGCGACAAAATTTTCCACATTGCAATTACATATTGCCTATTTATACACTTTTTCATTCATGGAATAAAATAAAATGCATCGTTATTTAATAATATTCATTTCTTAAATTAAAGAAATGATAAACTCACCTAATTTATAAATATAATATCGAAGAGTTAAATATTGCGTGCCACCGTAAATTATCAGCTGTTGAAAAATTTTAACCATTACGAGTGAACAAAGGAACCTATATCAACAGTTTTAATTTATATTTGATAGGTTGACGAACGTTTTACGTATACATTTTGATAAATACGATATCTTTAACTTATCTTTACGAGGAAAATCGACCAATCATTGTTCCGGGAAACGAAAATATTTAAACAGATAAAAAAAAAAAATTTTGAAACATCTGCGAGTACACGGGCGAGTATCATCTCGTTCAAGATTGATTATCGGTTAGATCCACTGGACTCGGGGAGCAAATGTTTTCTTAGGGCGACTACCTGCCACGGATATATGGAACTTGGATGAAGAAAATTTAAGAAGGGTCTTCTGTGCTACCGTGCGACCCAGGCGCTCAGGTTATGCGAGCCCTTTTTCACCATTTCCATTTTTGCTTGGTCAAGGGAGAAAATATACGTCCAAATAATTTTGGACGACGAGTCACGTTTCAAAAAAAAATACCGTGACGCGAATTTTAATGCCGCTCTTACGTTTTCACGTCCCAAATTTGAACACGTGTTTCGAAGAAATTTGTTTTGCTCTATTATTAATTTAGATCGATAGGAAAGTTAAACGATTTTCGAATATCAGATGCAACGTCATTTTTACGAAAAAAGATATACAATAAATAGCGAAAAAGTGAGTATTATAAGAGAAGAATTAAGAGAGATAGAAATATTTATGTATTTTGCATGCAATATATATTTTTGAGTTAAATAAAATAGCTTTTTATACGTAATTTTTATTCGAATCCTAATGTAAAAGAATTATAAAACTATCATATAAAATGGAAAAAACGAGATTGGTTAAAAAAGAATAATCAAATTATTATATCCAATCATGTAAAGTTTGATGTAATTTATTCGATGACACTATGATATATAGTTATTTGAACGAAGATCCAATGCAGCGTATAAATACGGCCGTATAATTCGTTACATTATGATACCGAGCGAACTCTGAAATCGACTTCAAAGCTCATCAAACATGTACTCTATGTATATTTCATGCAGCCTTTGTTGTTATTTTTTGTCATTTTGATGCGTTGCAATCTGACAAATTGCACGAACGAAGGATTCAATTCCTTTCATCTTTCTCCCTTTTTCCTTATACGCAATTTTATTAAAAAAGATTTTGCAAACTATCGTGGAATTTCGAATTAAATTCGAATCAAATTCGTATTCTTCGTCTTTACGACGAAGAAAAAGCGAATATCATAAAAAGACAAGGGAGGAGAAGGGGGGAAAGAGAGAGAGAGAATTGAGAGGAGGATACCGGTGCATAATTATTCAATCGGGAGCACGAGTGGCATTGTCGACCTACGCTTTATTACGCATCGTCTTTCTAATGGTTCAATGGTATGCGCTCGGTTTAATTTCGTTTGACGGCTCCACCCGTCACGTCTTATTATCGAATTTATTATTCGAGTATATCTCCACCTACCCGCACCAGTTTAAGCAATGACATAAGGCGAAATAAATCACGTGGATCGCCTTGACGATCAAGAGTACCCGCGTTCGAATTTATTCATTTCCTTTTCCTTCCCGACACCCGTTCACGATACGATAAATCCCGTGAAAAATTATTAATCATTATTATCATGATCGAGTCGCTTTTACCATCCGGAAGATTAAGAGGGCGAATAAAATAATTTCCACCGATTTTACTTTCCAGCGAGTGTCAATTAAATGGCAACACGGTCGAGTCGGAAAAAAACCGTGCACACGACGCTACACAATAACGCAATGTGGCAACGTTCTGTAATTAACGACTTCGAGGAAAAGAAGTCGAATAATCGAGTTAAGTGTAAGTTAAATAGAACCGAGTGGAATCGTTCCAATCGAGATTCCGTGCGATTCTTTAAAAAGGAGAATATATTTCTCACATGTTTCGAGGAAACGAAACGTTATAACGTAACGAACGAACCTGAATATTTTCCTTTTTTCTACTTTGTTCTGTTTACCTGCAACGAGGGGCAACTTCGATGCCTGTACTTCCTAGTGGCCAGTTCCCACCAAGGAATCACGTTCTCGGTGCTCCTCGGTTTAACCGGATCGCTGACTGCGTGCTCGTAAAGCGGCTCGAGGATCGGCACGTTACCGGATAAACGTCTAAGAGGATCGTTGGACGGTTGATCCTTCGACAGATTCCCCCCTCCTCCTCTTCTAGGCAAAGTGGCGAAGCCGTTTCGCCGGCAATTATTATCCTCGTTATCATCTTTGTCCTCTGCCTCCTCGGATTCCAACGAATTGTGCCTCGTTCTACCGTGGAACAATCTCGAGAAACGATCCTGCTGCCTGTGAAACTTGCGACCGTGCAGTATAACGTCCGTGGCGTCCATCAAATAGAAGGGGAGGGAAGGGCAGCCGTTGCACGAATTTTCAAACTGTCCCCGATCGTTATCCCCGTTATCGATCGAGAGACGTGTCTCGGCGTCGTTTCGATGACTGACGTCGATGTCGCTGGCGCATGGCCTGCGCAGAGAGGACGATCTCGCGCGAATCAACCGTTCGCCGTCGAGAACGTCTTCGCTCGATTTGTGAAGAGGTCTCGAGGCGACTCTCGATCTTCGAGAGGGCAGGGTGTCGTATCTTCTCCCCGCGTGACCGTTGTTCCTCTCCCAAAAATTTCTCGAATCGTGAAAATTCTTCTCCATTAAAGCCCCGTTCATCCCACGACGAGCGCCCTCGTACTTGAGAACCGACACCGTCCTATCGTCACGCTCTCTCCTTGAACACGTTCCGCCCGCGCAGTCGACTCTGGAACGATTCCTTCGAATCGGACCGGTGACCGACGCTGGTGGTGAACGATCCACGGAACGGGCGATCGCCGGCCTGTCGTCGTCGGTCGAAGACGTGGACTCGTCCTTGGACTCGTCGATCCCGTCAGATCCCTCCTCGGCGCCGCGCGCCTGCTTATCCCCGAGATCGAGGGGATTCGACGAGCCGCCCGTCAACGCCTCGCTGATCGCGTACAACGACTCGCTCGATTTCGTGGAGGAGGAGGTGGTGGTCGAGCCCGTCGAGTGCCTCGAGGTGTTGTTCTCGATCGAGGACGACCTCGGGAGCAACTTGGGCGGAAGTTTGCCCGACGAGTTGGGCCTGCCTTTAAAAACGAAACAATTGTCCGAAATCGCGCCAATTTCTCTTTTCTCGTCCACGTTCCCGGGATCGACGTCTTCCTCTTCCTCCTCCTCCTCCCCCTGCTTCTCGCCCCTCTCGTCCAGGTTTTCCCCGAAATCGGACGATATCGGGGGCATGGGCGCCATGTCCCGTTTCCTCGGGTACCCGTAAAGATTGCACGACCCTTCCAGTTCCCCTTTCGACACCATCTTGCTGTTGATCACCCCGTACGCGGGATTGTTGGCGTCGGGGCACGAGCTCTTCTTCAACTCCTCGTAACTCTTGTCGATCTCCGCTATGTTTTTGTTTATGTCCTCGATGTACTTGGCCGTGGTGCGATAGAGGTCACCGCTCGCCACGTAATTACCGTCCACAACGGCCACTCGACGATCGCGCCTCGACTTCGACAAAATATTCGGGACCGCGTATATCGGTTGCTGCCGCCTCTCCCTCTTCCCATCCCGCTCGCCCATCGTTCTTCCTTCCTTCCTCTCCACTTCCGTCCGCGCGCCGCCTAATCTCGCCCCCCCATCCCCCTTCCTCTCCAATTCCGCACTCGCCGAACTCTCGAGCCCCCGCCTCGACCCGTTCGTGGCTCGACGAGGCAGGACCGAGTCGATCGAGGAATCGGAGGAATCGTTGTTGCACGATCGAAAAGAGTCGAAGGTGACGCGCGAATCGTTCCCCTTCCCCGCGCAACGATTTCCATCCTCGACCCCCCTCGAGAACGTGTTCAAAGTGACCACCCTCCTCTGTTGCTCCTCCACCATCTTTCTCGCGGCGGCGGAGGAGGAGGCGGTGGTTCCGCAACCTCCTCGCAAGGTGGCGTAATTCTCGATCAGGTAGCAATCGTTGGCGAAATCGGACCATCTGGTAGGCTGGCGGGGGTCGGTCGGGGCCAGGGGGAAGTTGGAGAGGCGGGGGAGGGCGTAGGGGCCGCCACCCTCTTTCAAAAGTTCCTCGGAGTCGGATCTGTAGAGGGCGCGGGGCCTGGCGCGGCCCCTCGACCTTATGGTCGCGTACCCGTCGTGGACCCGACGCGAGCACACGTTCAGATCCATCGCATTTTCCCTCTCGGAACTACGAATGATCGAGCAACGACCGATCACCAACCGACGGTGTCCTTCCTCGTCCAACCTATTTCGTCCCTCGTATTTCGCATCTCTATTCTAGATGCGCGGCTCGCGTTTCCCGGCTCCAGGATATTCCACGTGAAATGAAGCGATTCTATGGAAATGATTTACCGCTCGTTAGAGCGAGTGGTTTGTCTGGTTTCGCCGGTAGAGGGAGAGAGAGAGAGAGAAAAAGAAGGAAAGAATTAATTCCCATGACGCTTCCACAAAAGAAATGGGAAGGAAAAATTACAAAGAGAATTTTAATGCTCCGACTGTAAAAAAACTGTTATTACGAGTTTTGCAGTTGTAAAAATAAATTTAATCTCTTCTTAGCCTAGTTCTCGTGGTAGACACGCGCGCGCATGCGCATGCGCATGCGCCTTCGATGCGAAACGCATCGTGCGAAACGATTATTTAACGAATTTAAGGCGTGAAATCGAGATACAGATCGAAATTATCGGCCTTTTTTCTTCTCCATATACGCTATTGCTTTATAGATGTACTACCGTTTACTATTATATCGTTCTCGTTCGATCAATTCGAGTCGTTGTAAATATAACACGTAACGCAACGTATCGACAACAAGCGAGCCTTCCTATTCATCCGTTTAACGAACGAACAAAAATGTGTTGCAACGAGCCGTTTTATGTAACGAAGACAGGCTGGAGTGTAATAGCGCTGGGCAGGGTATTATGAGTAGCGTGTATGGGGTATTTACAATCGCGTAGCACAGGGAAGAAGAAGATTACGAATGGAGGAGGTCACGCTTGAAAGCAGCTGTTGCAATAATATCTGGTGATAAGCAAATTAGGTCTCGTGCGGGATGACGTAATGTATCAACATTTACGTCCCTACCAGTCGAGCAAAATTGTTATTAAAGGAACAATTACGATCGGTCGTAAAAGAAATCGCGAAATTGTCCGTGATGAGAGATTTCTAAAAAAAGAAATAAAAAAAATAAAATAAAAAAAAGTGTGAACTACGAGAACGGATATAATCTTGTGGTTTTATCTAATTCGATGACCAAAGAGATGCGTAACATTCCAAATGCAGAAATCGCGATACGAAATCGAATCTTCGAACGATTCCTTTTTATTTATTTTATTTTTGCGATCTTCTTAAAGGACTCCTTCACTTGTTCGAAAACTCTTCTCAGAAAATTGTTATCGATAATTAGAAACGTAAGAAAGTTCCACTCGTGTCCCACTAACAACGATAACCACTGACCTAGATCAACCGAGGATCGACCAATTTGTACTATTAATCGATCGTTTATCCTCAGAGAGATCGACCAGAGCAATTTGCGATCGGTTCGTGATTAAAAATTATCAATATTTTCCCTGATAGTGAACATTTCTACGAGGTGACACTCATTGAAACCGCGAGCTTGCTTTCCATAATTTCGATTCGATTCCGATCGAATTAGATTCGAATTTGAGCGATGAATCAAGACCACTTCTTCTTTTTTCTTTTTTTCTTCACATTTTGCAATTTAATGCGACTCAATCTTAAGGTAGGGGGCAGCAGTTGAATTATTTAAACGGATGAAAATGAATTCTTGACGCGTATCGACTCGAATCGGGACGACCTCTGATCGTTCTTTCCTCCTCCGACACGTCGAATCCGACATAATTTTTCCGTGTTTTGCCTCCGTTTTGCGCACGCGCGCGCCACTTTCCAGGAATACGAAACACGAAAAACAAAATTTATTTACATTAATTGAACGACGAAGAGATAAATTTTTCTAAGCAACTGTTCCCGAGTTATTCCACGATTCCAATTATTTTACATTTACACACTTGGCTTTTAAATCGGATCATCATGACGCAATATCATTATAGATTATTGTATCGATCGAGAAGAAATGCAAATTTTATTAATCTCTCTGCGCGGAATCACAATGTGTACGCGAGTATTGCGGATAAATTACGTTGAAAAAAATTTATATGCTCGCTGTAAATTTGCAGCCGATTAGCTTTTCAGATAAACCAGTCCCGGACGAGCTACGACCATTTCTGTGCAACTCGTTCGTAATAGCTATCCCCCCTCCCCTTTTCATCGATTTTTCTTCCGCCCGTCTCGAAGGATCGAGCGAAAAATTTTGAGGATAAACGTAATAGCTTAAATAGAGTAATCGGTATGATTAATCCTGTCAGACCACTAAGTTTTTTATTACGAATAAATAAACCTGATTTTATCGATCGAGATTGATAAAGAGTGAAAGAAAAAAAGAAAGAAAGAATCGTCAAAAGTAAGTTCAAGTTCAAGTCAAGTTCAAGAATCGGATGAAATATATCGAACGATTCTCTCCCCTTTTTTTTCTTTTTTACAAACAGAAATACATCGAACAATAATCGAATTGTTGCGCGAGCTTCGATAATTAGAGATCGTTTAAATCTCCTTTCTTTTTACGTTTAAAATTTCCCAGTTTACGTCCGATTTTATTGCGAGCTGTTAGACCGTGTACAACCGTGTATTAAGTTGAAAACTTCCGGGAGTCTTGGTTAATCGGGAGAAAATGATAAAAAAAAAAGGAGAGAAAAAAGAAAAAGTCTCGCCTATGCAGTTCCAGGCCCGTAACATCTCGACTCGACACGCTCGACGAATAATCGTTAGAGCTATTTCTAATTTTTCTAATATCTTCTCGTTACTCGATTCGCGCTCTGATTATTATTATTATTATTATTCCCTGATGGAATAAAATCTAAAATCTAAAATCCCTATCGAAACGCGGAAATGCGAATGGAAAAGTCAAACAGTTTACTTTCTAAAAATAAATTTCTCATATCCGTCGCGAGTGATCGAAAAATCATTTTGAAAAGGAAGGGGCGAAGATTTCTCGACACGCGAGAGGAACAAACGTTGCGCACGTTTGCGAAGTTGGAAAAAAAAAAAAAGGAAAGAAAAAGGAAAAGAAAAGAAAAGAAAAAAAAATTGACGCGTGTATTGACGAAAGGACGATGCAGTTCTGTGGCGAGCCGCGTGGAGGAGCGTATATACACGCAAACGCAGGTGCATTCATTCCGTTTGCAGGAAGAGGCTCATAAATATTAATATTTCGAAGATGTCGATACGTCACGTTCTTCGTCGTATCGTTAACGTGTTTTTCTTCTCTCTGTGTTCCTTCCCCTTTTTCGCCCCCCTCCCCTCCCCCTTTACCCGGTCATATTTGAATTTCTCGTTGATGGATGCCTATATATGCCTTCTCTTTCGTACAGGATTGTAACGATTGCCGCGCCATCTTTCCTCGTCATTTGTCTTCCCGGTTATTTTCGAAGAATCCAGCGACCCGTTAAATGTCAGGACCTTGACGAAACGTCTTCTCCATGGCAATTAATTGACGCGAGGCCGAACGAATATTGTGTCGTGCGTTGCAAATCGTATTGCGTAATACTTCTGTTCAACTACGTCTCGAGAAATAATAAAATTGGACAATCCCTTTCCCCTTCCTCTTTAAAAACTAAATTAATTCGGACCAAATAATGCCATATATATATATTTTACTTTTTTTTCCCAACGATTTTTAAACGCGAATTAATCCCTGGATGCCGCGAACAATCGGCCGTTGAAACGTTTTTCGTTAACTCGGTTAAATATCTCGGATGTTTTTCCTTGGACGTACTTCGCCTCGAATTCCTCGTTCAGCCCGTTGCAGCTGCGCCGTGGAGCTTCCTCGGTGTTAATAACGAGTCTTGAGGAAGGGAGACGAGATAAAAAGTGTGGCTCGTACGTACGCTGTACGTACGATGAATTATCTTATCGATGTGGACGACGTCGACTCGTCGCGTGTAGGTTAAAAGGAGAGGGATGAAGGAAATGCGAGGGGACGGGTCGTGGGACGGTGCAGACATGTGCGAGGTTAATCGTAATTAAAAAAAGGCAAAGCCGGAAGGCAAGTTTGCGACGGATACACGCCGTGTTCTTCCGCCCCGAGCAAGAATTAAAAGTGAAACCGAGCTTCCCCGCTCGCTTTCCGACAGCGTGGACGAAACGACGGATATATTTCTTCTCTTTCGAAACAATTTTTTCTCGAAATTTTCCCTTTCGTTATACCGATACAGACGTGTTGCTTGAATTGTCGAAGGAATTATTTAGAAAGACGAATCGTCTCGATAAGGATCTCGTGGAGCGAAGATCATCGATTCGCCGCGCAGAACGCGACGCGAAACGAAATCTCCAAAGAACTCGACCGTGCTGCCTCTCTTCTCTTTCTCTCTCTATCGCTCTTCCGCTCCGCTCGTCTCGTCGCCTACCACTTTTTCCCGCGCTCGGCTATAACACTGCGCACCTAACAGCGTAGTACACATTCGTGGTATACGTTTCTTTCGATCGGGCACCGTCTTACGCGTATAGAGAAACGCAGAAGCACCGATCGATCGAATTCTTCTATTAATCGGACCGAATGACGAAAAATGACTCTCGTCGGGTAATATATAGGTTAAGGGAAGAACGAGAAATTATCTTTTGAGTGATATTTTCATTCTGCGACGACTTAAAAATTGTAAAAATTTAATTACAACATGAAATGATATTTATCCTCGGAATCACTTTTCTGAATCTCTTTCCTAAATTACGATCCATAAATAGAGACGTAAATGAGTTCGCGTAAATGGGGTCAAGCAATTTCTGCGCGAGGAGGATTCGTATTTAATTCGAGAAAGTTTATTACTGCACGAATTTATCGGGAGAGGGAGGGGGAATGGACCAGGGATCCCTATTCGTTGCCTCTGCGTTACGACGGCGAATTGTAATTCCATTTTCCGGGCGAAACGAACGAGCGACGAAGGATTTAACGGGGAATCGCGTAGCCACCAGATGCTACTTCTATCTAAATGAAATTAATGTCTCTCTGGCGAGCGAACGCTTCGCATAACTCGTAAGATCGATCGAGATACGCGAAAACTCGAGAGACAACAAGAAAGCGTATTCGTGCAAAGCACGTTAGAAAATTCATGTCGAATCTCGCGTAACAATTTCGGTAAAAATTCTTCCGAACGAATTTTGCGATCGTCGCGCCACACGTCTCAACGCGTTTAACCTCAAATTTTAATACTCGTTTTTCATCGTATATTAATGCTATATTAGCCGTGCAAATATACTCGATTTAATACGACTTTCTCAGGAAAGGAAGTAGAGCGTAATTTTGGCAATCGACTCGACTCTGATAATCCTATATAATTGTGTATATACGCGGGAACGAAATTGGCATCGTTTCGTTCGAGGGACGAGAAGGAAAGAGAGAGATGGAGAGAGAGAGACAGAAAGGTAAGAAGCAGAGGGAAGGAAAGCGAAGGGAGGTCAAAAGAAACGGTTACAAAGACGGGCGCGCGGGTTCGAGGCGGCTAGTTAATGCCGGACATTAAAAGGAGAGACAAAAGACAAAACAACGGCACGAGTTTTAATAAGGCGGAGTACGGGATTGGCCGGCCAGTTGGCTTCAATCAAGATCCCCGGTATCTTCTTCTCCGCGCCTTCTATATGGGGCCTTTGCCCAATACGTACTCCCATCTACACGCGAGTCGACGAATTAAACGTCTCCAACCACGGGAGACGTTATGAATTATCATTATCGTCCTCCTCGCACTTTCTCGCTTTTGTTCTCTCGAAAAAAAATTCAACTCCGCCAATCACGGCCCAATTTTTTATCATTGAACAAAATCAACGGTACTTTACTCGAACGACACTCGAGCGGAATGTTATACGAGTTTCGAAAGATGGAATGGATACCGTCATCGATCGAATAAATTCTTCTTCTTTCTCTCGTTCTTCCATCCGGCTCGAGAGAGGATCCGAACGAACGGTTTCGCGAATCGCAGCTCCTAACGTCCAACGGCTAACCTCCCGTCCCGCAACGAGTAACGTTTTCCTTTCGCGGCGATTTATCGCCCGTTTCCTATTGCAGGATCGAGGACAATGCGCGCGCGCTCCTTTTATAAATCGTTAATCACGCTTTTCACCCATCGAATACGTGCAATCGATTCGTTCGTTCATCAAGATAATCGTTATTCGACGACGCTTCGATCGGTTCGTCTAATAATTCTTCACCGGCTATTTCGTCCCCTTGGAAAGAAGGAAAGAAAGAAACGGGTTCGAGTTTGGGTAATGGAGGTAGGGCACGAGGAAAAGAAGAAATCCGGGCTGCTCTGACGGGAAGAAAAACATCGATAAAAGCCGGGCTGGTAACACTAGTGTCAGAAGAGCTCGGAGGATCCGGGCCAGACCCATTGGCGTAGAGCGCGTTCTTTTTTTTTATCGATTTTTCTCGTATCGCTCGGCAAACGACAACAACAAACTTCTTTCGTCCATCCCCCTCCCCCCGCTATAAAATTCGAAAGCCATGAAGCTATAAAATTCAAACGATAAAAGTTTCGACCTGTTTTTCCTTCTTTTTGTCACTCCAACGAATGTTTTAAGAAAATTTTTTACGCAGTTTTTCCACTTCGATACGTAATGGAAAATCGAATCGAGACAAATCGATAAGTGAGCGAGTAGTAGTTTTATGGGCAAAGTGGTGGTAATATATCGTAACAAGATCGAGTAAATCAAATCACTCGATTTTGCAATAATTAAGTGATTCTAGCCATTATAGATAAGTAAGTGGAAAAGTAAAATCAAAAATAAAATCTCGAAGCGAAAGGAATCAGGAGGATCATTATAAATTTCTCGATCGGAGTTGCGGCGCGATTGGGGGAAAGGACGCGAAGCGATTAATAATTATCTCCTCGATAAGGAACAATGGTAACAATTAGAGTTTACGACTTCCTGCGCCATTGGAGGTTCCTTACGGATTAACGGAACTCCCACGCGGTCTGTACACGATGTCTTTCACGAGGCAAGTTCACGAAGTCGTGCCGTTTCCACGCACGGGCTGCAAGTACGCCCCCTGGCTGCCAATAGCTGGTCAATGGAATATCAATAAAGCGTGTATAAGAACGCTCGTTACGACGCGTGGCGCCGCTTCACCGACTCAACGACCGATCCGCTTTCTCGTCTCGGTTCAACTTGTTCATCGTTCGAAAACCATTCCCTGAAATAACGCGATCGATTCTTTCTTCGTATAAATAAGAATCGTCGTTTTCTCCTTCCTTCCTCCTTCTTCTTTGTTTCATCCTCCTCTACTATCCTACTATTTGTTGATGTTTTTTTCGCGCAAGAGAAACATTGCTCGAAGAAAATAATCTTGCTCAGGGAGAAGAGGTCAGGAGTGAGAAAAATATGCGACACGAATATGCGGCGAAATTATACCGAGCGTGAATAGAGAACAGTATAGAACAAGGCCGTAAAATGATATATAGCTCTTCGGGGAGAGAGAAAGAGAGGGAGAAATTAAGTTTTATAAAGCACAGGCTGCTTAATGATATTTGTTGGAGAGAAGAGGCGTTTAATTTATTCCACCGCGACAATGCCGCGCGCACGTAAAAATCTAAAGCTAAGTCCCTCTCTTACCCCTCCCTCCCCCCGTACCTCCCTCCTATCCCCACCGGCAGCCAACGACTTCCCATTAATTTTTAACGAAGACTAATAATTTTTAATAAGGCGTAATAACGGTAATAAATATTAATTGTTGTGTCCTCGATGGGACACTTGAAAAATCGTGCCCCGCCCCTGTCCCGGCGGATCGAGATAAAATAAGAATGAGAATTTTTCAATCGCGAAAGGAAGAGAGAAGCGCGAGTGGTAAAAACAGAGCGGGAAACAGACGTTTCCGAGGCGTTGTTATTTTTTTTTTCGTTGCGTTCTTTAATAATGTCACGGCGATGGGCGTGGTTAATAATTGCAAATGTATGCACTGGTGCAATTACACGTGCGAAAAACGTGATAAGAAAAAAATTTCAACCCGCCTAACTTATTCTAAATATATTAATGTTGTTTGCAAATTAAGTCGTCGCGTCTGTATATAATGAAAATAACGAATTAAAATTTCGCGACACGTTCTTTATCGTATAAATTCTTTTGTCAATAAAGATCGTTCGGAATCGTTTCAATATATATATATATATTGTTCCTCGTTTTTTGTACGAATAAAACTTTTTTTCTTCCTTTTTTTTCGAAACTGAACGAGGAATCTTGGCGGACAAACCGGAAATTACGCGCAAGTTATAAAGCCGCGCGTGTCGTATTATATCGACGATTAATCGTAAATATGCGCGTTGGATGATCGCGACGTAAGAATATCGTAAGAAAAATGCCGTCATATACTAGAATTGCTAATAGAAACGAGGTAATATCTGGACTGGCAATATACATATATATATATATCCAACGTTGCCGCTTATCAACCTTCATCTAAAAAACTCTTCTTCGTAATTAATGGTCCCAGATAAATTTTCCATTGGCATCAACGCGGGAAAATGTGAGCTTTATACAAAACATCTCTTGAATCTAGTTTGCCCTTGATACGTCCTTGCGTTTCTCTACCTCGTGTGTAACAAACATTCCTCTTAATTGATGAAATTTCTGTGAAAAACAGGAAAAAATTCGAAAAAAAAAAAATCAAACGGATATTTCGAACGTCGTTGTCATCGTTTGGGATCGATATTTTAGAAATGTGTTGCGACGTCGAAAAACGGTGCTCGATTTACGAGCGATCGGGTGAAAAATGTTGAGACGAAGTCAGTAATGCTGTTCGAAGAATAGCGTAGTATAAGTATACTTTTCTGGCGGGAATGCCCAAGTACGATACAAGCCCAAGATTGTAAAAATCTAGGGTCAACCGAGAGGCCGTAAATCTTCAGTCGTAGATATACGTGTGGAAAGAATGAAAACGAATCATGCACAACCCCGACAACCTTTCGTTACAATGTTCCTTTGGCAACGGTCGAACCATTTCGTGAACAATAGTTCGCGTGAAGTAATTTTACGATAGCAACCAAAAAACTTTATTACCAAAGCTCTCTTGATAAACTGAAAAGCTATCTTATCGACGAATTTATCGCGCCCTCTGTTTAATCCTGTCAGCCTGCTACCGATTATATTCTTATTTACTCGACATTAGTCAACTTTAAACTTTTGTGTCAACGTAATTTACAATCACATAAATTCGTTTCTACAAATTGTTAGTTCGATGACTCGTTTCGCCATCTGCGTTTTAAATTATCGGGACGATAAAAATCTACCTTATCCCTTGGTTTTTCGAAAAATTATGCTTCGCGTATTTCCTGTCCCTAAAAGGGAACATAAAACGATCGAAATATTTTTAAATAGATGATCTATCGAGACTTTTTTTGAGTTGAATATCGACGATCGTGCGTATGACGCATTTCCGACGTTAAAAATTCCGAGGTTAAAATCGAGAGGTTAGAAAGTCTTACTACCAATACTTGCTGCCTGGCTTCCGGCTAAAAGCATCCAGTGGAATTTTGATTACGAGCAAACAACTGTCAATGACGAAACATTGAACGCGTGAACGATATAATTAATTATTTTCCCACGTGTCTACGAAGATATAATAAACAATATTTCTTTATGTTCCTTCTTTATCTACAGTTTCTATCCATCGCGCGAGACGAAAAATTTCACATTAGATATTACATTGAACAAAACTATCTAGGAGAATATTAGAAAGAAAAGAGAAGAAAAGAAAAAGAAACTTTCTCATTGCTTCGCAATGATTCATTCAAAATTACGGAGAATGTTGTGCATATAAACAAAACGAGTGAAAGTCTTTCGAAACCGTGCACGTGTCCGTCCGTACGTATCTATCCGTTAATTATATCATTTGACCGAGTCTAATTTCGAAGTAAAATGAAGGAATATCGTTTGCGATCTAATAACGCGACAAAAAATTCAAAAAATTGTAAAAATATTCCATAAATCTTTTGGAAATTGGGTCCTGTGCGAAATGTTTTATAGAACGAAACGCTATATGCGAATATCATTCGACAGCCAAACGTTAAAAAATATGTATATATATGTATATAAAATTCAAAAAAATCATCATTTCGACGCAACCGCTTCCGTTATCGTTCACCCACTAAACCGTTCGACCTAAGCTACGTGTATTTAGATTTCTAAAATTGCTTCCAATTACCGTACTCGATTCCCAAACACTGACCGACACGTATCTCGAGTTTCAACTCGAAATATTAGAATTCCTAACCTAAGTTTACTCGACTCGCCCGAGTCGAAGACTGCGCGCGGCCGATAACGTAGTTCTAGCTATCCAAACGAATAATAATCGTGTAATTAGAGCGATCAAGTTCGGTCGGTAGGTTGTCCGACGTCGCCGAATAAAGCGTATCACGGAGATTCGCCGGGCGATCGACATAACAAGGGCCGTAGA
Organism: Apis cerana; assembly: GCF_029169275.1. Lineage (NCBI taxonomy): Eukaryota > Metazoa > Arthropoda > Insecta > Hymenoptera > Apidae > Apis > Apis cerana. The sequence goes on from NC_083854.1 coordinate 12,899,736, forward strand.
AGGCGTGAATAACTATAAATGGAGATGGTGGAAGGAAAGATAGCGGAGTTCCGTGTGTTTCCCGTGTTGGACGACCGGTCGCACGAGTGACGAACTGCTCCGCACAAACGGAAACGCGAGAAAAAGACAAAGAGGAGGGAAGACAAGGTAGTGGACGGATGATTGTGGACCAAGGTGTATACGCGACGGGAATGCACTGGTCGCATATAGTAGCGCAAAAATGATCGCGACTCGAGTCGGAGATGCCTCGTTTCCTAGGAACGATCCTCGACGCGCTTCTTTCCTACCATATATGCGGACTATCTCCGCTCCGCTCGACTTCTGTATCGAAAATTTTATATTTATCCACGCGAGCTGCCCTATTACGGTTGCTACCTGTTCTTCAATCGTACCCACTGATAGCGCACTTCTTCTTTCCTTTCTTTTTTTCTTTTTCCTTTTTCCTTTCTTTTATGTATTCCGAACGTGACTTCGATAGGATTTTGTGGCGTTGTCGAGCGCGGAAAGAGGCTAGTGTAAACCATTTGTCTCTATCGTCTTGTAACCGCGCGTGATCATTGTGCTTAACAAGTTTTATATAGACACGAGTCCGAGGGCAAATGAACTTTCGGTAATAAAATCGATTCGTTTCTCCCTTTTCAGACGCTCGGTGTAAATTCAGATATATTCCGATATATTCCGTCATCGCCTTCGTATATTATATTATATTCTTGTTATTTCACGGAGAATGTTTGTTTAAGTTTCCGCTTAATCGATCGAAAAGTCAAAATATACTACGTTATACGGGCGAGAGAGAAAAGTGGATGTATAGAGGCGATGGATTTAAGAGCGAGATAAGATAGCTACGAAAAGATTTAAGCGAAGGAAAAACTAGCAATATCTCTAACGTGACGCGTGTTTCTGAATTACGCAATGTTAATTTATATTCTTAATAAAACCTTGAAACGATACAGGAACTAATTTCAGTTTATCGAATTTTTTTTTTATTAATTCTATCGGCATTAAAGGAATAAAAAAAAATTCTTATCTAAATTTATCGATGTTCTTATAACTAATACAGTGTAAAACAGAGAAATCAAAAACACAAGTTGATAAATCCGACGAAGAAAAATAGAGATTTGCATGGAAGCAAGTTAGTTGTGGGAAATTGATCGATTCGCGATGTACTTTGATATCGCAATTATAGCTCGTTAAAGATGATAATAGCCAAGATCGCGTTGAAATAAATCGGCCAATTTGTAATTCGTATCTAAACATATTATTATGTATTACGTTGGATACATTCTGATACTGATTCGACTCGAAAGTTTACGAGATGCATTCATAGTTTAAATTATCCTAACGAGTTTTTACCGGCTATCCTCGTCGTATGTAATATATTACGTTGGATTGATCACTCGAGACGTATATTCAGGGAAATAGCAAGTTACAAATTACAAGTTATTCGTACAACTTTTTGAAGAATATTATTATTATGTAATACGAGCTCTACTTTTATCTCGCTCTTTTTTCGATGCAGAGAAGATAAAGATTAAAACGGTAAACAAACCGAAAGGAAGTATCACGAGCGTATATAATATAGTAGGCGAGAAGTAACGTTCAGGGCGAAATAAAATATTTATTTGGCCAACAAGCGATCGGCACGAGACGAAAAATGAAACCAGACAAACGACTTCGTTTCAATTACTTTTCTTTCAACCACTTTGCCGCGTTGGAAGATTACGTTTCACGCACATCGATCCAACCGTCGATCGGGACGCCGATTCATCACTGACAAAACACGAACCAAATTTTCGGGGTAAACAATACGCTTCCACTTTGTCGCATAACATCGAACCACGGCCTTCGATCGTCCACTTTCAACGAAGAAAAAAAACACTCGAGCTTTTGTCCGTACGTGCAACGCGTACGAAGTAACGTACGACGTTCGATGTAGCGCGTCTCGGCACAAACTGAATGTAAACTGACTACCGATCCACGCCACGGTGATCCAAGATGCCCGTAAGTGGCCGCTTTGCGTCCGATTGGTCGAGGCCACTCATCTTCTCTGCTAAACAGCCATTCAGCTGTAAGGACGCTTTCGTTCTTCTGGAGAATAACGCGGGTAATTCGAAATTACTTTCTAGCCTTTCGTCTATTTCGTAAACCGTTTGAAACCATTAGAATTAATCAACTGGCAATTGATGCCTCTATTAACCCAATTTTCTCCATTATAAAACTTCCACTTTAAATTATAACTGCGTTTATATTTATTTGCATTTGAAAATTACGTAAATTCGAAACGGTTGGGGAATCGGTGTAGAAAAATTTTTATTTTAATTTTTATTATAGTAAAAATAAAAACGTTTCCTAACACGTTCAATCAATTGTGCTCAACTATTTATATATATATATATACATATAACCTGTGATAAATTTGAAATCTTTCTTTCGAAACTCTTTAATTTATCCCTGCGTATACGTGCATATTCGTCATTTTTCGCATTTCGCACAAAACGTAAATACGTCTGGGAAAGATAAAACGGTAATAAACTTTAATATATATAGCAGATCGATTATGAGAACGATATATGCGCGTTCTACGGAGAAAATATTGTTCGCAACAGGTTTGGTCGGATCTTAGGATCTCGTTAGTAGGAAACCGCAACCGGCAACTTCTCCCCGACCGTTGTCTCGTTCGATTAATTATGATTTAATCATTTGCACCAATTCGCTCACCACAATGAGAATAAGCCGACTAATCTCGCCTCGGAATGGAGAATGCGTGTTGTGCGGCGATCGTGTGTATCGCGATGACGTCATAAATAAAAGGATACGCAAATTACGATATATATATATATATATATATATATATATATATACACACGTATGATTTAAAACGCATTAACTAACCAAGTTCGCTTTATCTCTACGATAATCTATCCACACAATAATGTACTCACGTTGGTCGATAACTGGCTTGTCAACGAGTGGACCTTCTCTTGGGCGTCTACGAGTTCTCGCCGTAATTTTCTCAGCTCGTGTGCCTGTTTCTCCTCGGCCGAACTGTATAGACTGCTTGCTGTCGATACCAAAGATACAGAAGAACCATGGACTGAAGGCAAAAGAAGAGAAAGTTCTTCTTTTTCCGTTTATTTTTCACGAGAGAGAGAGAGAGAGAGAGAGAGAGAGAGAGAGAGAGAGAGAGAGAGAGAGAGAGAGAGAGAGAGAGAGAGAGAGAGAGAGAGAGAGAGAGAGAGAGAGAGAGAGAGAGAGAGAGAGAGAGAGAGAGAGAGAGAGAGAGAGAGAGAGAGAGAGAGAGAGAGAGAGAGAGAGAGAGAGAGAGAGAGAGAGAGAGAGAGAGAGAGAGAGAGAGAGAGAGAGAGAGAGAGAGAGAGAGAGAGAGAGAGAGAGAGAGAGAGAGAGAGAGAGAGAGAGAGAGAGAGATCTTTTTGGGGAGATTTCTGGACGATGAATGATTTGAGAGAATTTCATCTTTTTGTTTCTTCGCGTGTTTGAAACGAGCGGATATTTAAGAAGAGAGAAAGAAAGAATGGAAGGAAGAAAGAGAAAAGGATTAGCTATTTAAAACGGAAACTTACTATCATCATCCTTGTGCACGTGTTGGTAAAGATTGGGTGGTTGACGAGAAGTGTGCGTGGGCGTTGGAGAGGTCGGTTGAGACCAGTGTTGGCCGGTACACCCGGTAGATCCTACGGGAACACTGTAATACGGTTCAACGCCTACGCTCATCCCTATCCCGACTCCGACTTCCTCGCCGACGGAGGATGAGGCACCACTTCCTCTAACTAACATTGACGGATACATTTTTTCACTTTTCGTGGATCTGCGAAAACAGAGGTTTAACCATCTGAATCGCTGCTAGAACGCTAACTAACTTGCTTATATGGGTTCTATGATACTATGATAAATGTCTTCGAAGATGGGCAAAAAGTTCGATTCGATTCGGGCGAATATGATTTAATTAAAGAAACGATTGATACATTCGATCGAACGATATCGATATCGATATCGACTTCGAACGACTTCGAACTGTTTGTATCTTCGAAGAGTTAAAAAGCGCGCGTCAAGGTGTCCGAATGTTTTAAAAAATACAAAACGTTCTTTTCGTAAATCTTGTTGTTCGCGATCTTGTTCTCGTTTTATACGTGAAAAAAGGATAAAAAAAGAAAAAACGTTTGCATCGTTTGTCACGCGTACATTACGTCCGAATGTATCTCTTTTTGAACGATAGAAAGCAATAATATATCTATATATATATTTCCTTATTGTTATTACGCTCGAATTGTATTCAGAAATCGATCCGCTCGATATGGATGGAGAGAAAGATAAATATTCCTGAATACAATTACACGGATGTACGCGAGAGGGAATTCTTTTAGATGCGAAGAAATCATCGCAAGTTCGATCGAACTCGAAACATTTCGAGTGGATCGATCGATTCGAGAGTTCTTCGCATCCGAGTACGTCGTCGGTTTACTTAGGACGTTTGATTGCGAACGCGTGCGACCGACCGAACGTATAACGTAGTTGATACATAAGCTATTCCGATCGAAAGATAAATTCTTCCTTTTCGTTTCGCATCCTCCTTTCGATCGCGTATACGTTCGTTCGATCGTGGAACGATACGACGTAAGGAAACGAATCGAAAAGACTCTCATCGCTTTCACGAGAAGAGCAAAAAAGAATCGAATTCGTTCCCTTTCGTCGTTACGTTACGAGCGCAAGATTTAATTAAACAAGCTTTGACATGCATTTGAGCAAGAAGCGTAGAACAATCACAAAACACTTAATTACACGTATATAAGTAAAACGAAATTGATTTAACCAAATAAATTATAATCGTAAATCTATCGAATTGAACGGTACAAATATATAAAGAACTCGTGTAAATGCACATGAACACGTACGTGTGTGTCTCTCTGTATGTGTGTACGTGTGTGTATGCGTGTGTGTGTGTGTGTGTTTTGTCAGTGCGCATAATATAAATCGTCACTCGTGTGTACGTGTGGGGTCGTAATAACCCCCAGAAGGTTTCGTTCTTTCAATACTTATGCATGGAAAACAGGCTCGACGCATTCGTGTATTCTAGATTTTCGCACTACCTTGGGAATGTCCTGTCCCGCAGATGGCTAAAACGGTATCAAATGATCTGCGTTATTTCACCGTAAACGGGCGACACCTGTCGTAGTTGTGGTTAATATTATTAAAAACAAAAAAAAAAAAAAAAAAAGAATGGGGAGAAGAGGGAAAAAAAGCTGAAAAACTGATCGTTTTCAAGAGATGCGGTGAAAAATTTTGCATCCTCTAAAATCATGCATCTAATACATATGGATAATATATGCAAATGATTTCTAAAAGTTTGACATTATTATTATCATTATTATTATTATTATTAAAAAAGATCTGTGTGAAAAGTGATGAGACCATTATATCAACCACATTCGATTACGTTATTACCTAATGGAATTGCTTCTGTTGAGCCGTGGCGGGGCTGGCGATCCCGTCGAGTCTCTTTGATGTATCAACAAACGAGCGTGGGTCAAACTTGCCCGATGCGAGCCCAGCGACTCTACGCTGTCCGCTTCGCACAATCCCATCCCTGTATCCGAATCGAAGGAAAACGGAATACACGATAAATTAAATTTACTCGATTTCGTCTAATTTTCAACGAACTGTTTTTAAGAAAATTCACCTTGAGAACGACCGCTGGGCGTGTACGTGTTGCTGTGTCTCATCCAAGACGTGGTATACGGGCTGTTGGGAGTGTAATATCCTTGGAGATCAGGGGCCGCGTAATTACTGCACGTGTCGCTCAGACTTCCATCAGACGGTTTGAGCACCCGTGGCGAGAAGGAGGTGGCGGTAGGCCCCGCGCCCGACCCCCGCTCGCGGTGATGCGCAGACGCGAACAACGCGGTGAATTCTGGGCTTCCAGGCTTGGGCAGGCTCTGCGAGCCGAGCATAAGCCGATCGCGCACCGATTGGGACAGTTGGCTGGCGCTCGGCCCGGTGAGGCTGTAGCTCTTATAATGGTGGCCCTGGTTAGGCGTCGAGGAGTTGGCTTGAAGCTCGGTGGTACACGTTTGCGTGCCGCCCGACACTTTGACCTAAAGAGAGATAAAAGATTCAAAAACGAGTGTTTCGATTAAATTCTCGTCGAGAAACGTAATTCGTAATTTTGGCGGCGGTGATCACGCGTACCTTAGTCCTTGGAACAGCGCTAACTTGGGCGGTTCTCGTCGAATCCTTGCCACCATTTTGAACTCCGTTCGGGCTCGGGCTGGTGCCGGCGCTGTGCCTCTTCACGTAACCGAAACTTTGAGGCACGCCCCTAACTTTCCCGCTGCCGCCGCTGGTCGACGTTCCCGATGAAACTTTCTGCGGTTTTTCGCCGTTCGCATATTCAGCCATGGCCTGCTTCCGATGTTTGTCCTGGGGAACGAGAAAAATTCTCTCTGGTTATATATCCTCTTCCAATATATTTGGAAACCGATATAAATTCCAGTGTGCACGCGAAACTAGAAAATTCAAAGATCCGTGCGAATGAACCCGGTACTCGAAAAATCGATACGAGCGGAGCGGATTGGAGCGAGAGTTGGATGTTAACGCAAGTAATTGAAAAAGTAACTAGTTAAAGAATAAAGTTCGAAAGTTCGACTATTAAATTTTCCTCGTTACAGACAAATTTAATACAACGAATTATCACTCGACGAATATCTTAATTTATTTTCATGAAACTTTTTCCTACTCGACAAAGATAATTATCCGTAATCAGTGAAAAAGCAAGTTTAAGTGATTGGTTATTAAAGAATAACATTTATTCGTTCGAAATTAATAATAATTATTCGCGATTATTATTACCAACGACTCGACGAATTATCGAAGTAACTATATTCGATTTAAAGGATCTAAAAAGAGATTCTCAATAAAATATCGCGTAAAGTTTACAAAGTATTCGAAAGTTTACTGCCAGACAAATTTAATACAATGAATTATCATTTAACGATATTCGAAGCAAATCCCTTTTTAATAGGTTATGACGAACATCGCTCGCTAATTTTCACGAAACTTTTTCCAACAAGGATAATTATCCGTAACCAATGAAACTAATCAGTAGTTAAAAATAAAGTTACTTCAAATAACTGTCTTATTAAAATTCTCGAATTTATTCGTTCGAAAGTACAATTGTACGAACGATATGACGAATCGAAGTAAGTTCATTCGACTTATTAAATTTTCCCCATCACTGTTAGATTTAAATCCCTTTTTAATAGGTTGCATCGCTTATTAATTTTCATGACCTAATTAATTCCTTCGAAAGTGCAATTACACGAACGATACGACGAATAAATTTTCCCCATCACTGTTGGACAAATTTAAATGCAAAGAATTATCATTTGATGATATTCAAATCCCTTTTTAATAGATCACCTCGCTTATTAATTTTCATGACCTAATTAAAAATAAAGTCACTTCAAATAATTAATTTATTAAAATTAATTCGTTCGATTGCACGAACGATACGAAGTAAGTTCATTAGACTTATTGAATTTTCCCGAAAAGGAGATGTAAAACGGTTACACGAAATGTTTACCTGAGATCGCCTGGAGGGACTAGGACTCGGAGGAGCGCCCTCCTTGTCTCTCTCCCGATCCCTCGCGGCTCCAGCCTCGATATACTTTTTCCATTGCTGGCTGTTGGAGCTGCTGTTCGTCGCCGAGCTGCTGTTCAAACCCGGTTGCTGCTGATGCTTGAACGCCGAGCTGTCGGTTTGCTGGGAGCTATCCGACTTCTTCACGTGCGGATGATGCCCGCTTCCAGGATGCCTCGAGCTCACCACGCGGTACACCAGGTTGCTGCCCTGCTGTGCACCTTGGGGGGTGGCCGAATTACCGCCACCCCCCACGATCACGCCTCCACCACCCGGCACCCTCTGTTTCGAAAAACAAAATTCTTTTTTTTTCTCTTTTCTCATCTTTTCTCCAATATTCGAATATTTTTAATTATAGTTTTTAGACTCCTTAACGCGTTCACTCGTGATTTTCCAAAATTCTTCTTCAGACCACGCCTCTTCCATCGGTATTTTTAGCAACAGAGAAATTTTCATTTGTAACAATTGTTAAAATTTCTACTCTAAACACAACTTTTCAAATCGAATCCTGATCAGTTTCAGCCTCGTATAGAATGTTGATCTTTTCCAAGGGTAAATATAATTAAATGGTCTACAATTTCGGCGTTAAAAGCGAACGAAAGACGTTGAAATTTCTATGAGATCGAATTCGAAAAATTATCCTCGACGAGAAGATAAAGGAGAAAGAAATCTTTCCCCTGGAAGATGGAATTCTATCTATATAATAAACCATTGAACAGAGTTCTATTGGAATTCTAATTTCATTAATTTATCGATAGCAGTAGAAAATTACGTTCTTCCTCGAGGTGAAACATCATATTAGACAATTCCATCGCAATATACCTTTCCAAATACCTTGGAAGATGGTCGGTAAGTAGTAGTGGAAGTAAGCGGGTGACGCGGCAGTGAACGCATTAACGAGGGAGCTTTCTTTAACGAGATATCGACGCGGGCGCAATTGAACCCTCGCGACCTGGGTCAAGGACTTCCGGTAAAGTTGATTCCGCTATTATCGATCCTTCGCTCGGAGGAACGAACCCTCGTCACCATGATTCAGAAACGGGGCGCCGTCACGGCGGCTCCTCTCCAAGGGGTGTAAACACCACTTTCATCCACTTGGCTCGAATTTAACTCTCCCTTTTATTTTCGATAATCGAAATTAGGAAAAGCTTTAAAATCCCATCCTGGATGGAAATTCTTTTTTCTGCGGTCGATTTTAGATTTAGAGTCTCGATTTATTATCTCTGAAAGTTTCAGGAATCGTTCAACGAAACATCAGAAGCAACAAAGAGATTCGTCGATCTCGTTTCCTCCTTCTTTCCGTATTCCTTTCTCTCTCTCTCTCTCTCTGTTCACGCAACGTTACACCATTGTATACCAAGTGAGTCACTTGGGGGAGGGGAGGTGTGTGTGTGGAAACGCTACCTCAGGTTTTTTTTTATTACCCAGATCGTAAACGCGGTCCGAGAAGGGCACGACAAAAGATCCCCCGTGGGTCAAATCGCGGCTTTTTCTCCCGCTGAAAGCGTGCCGACGACTCGAGAGATCGAGATCGAGTCGAAGCCAATTTCTCGAGCTTGCATCGAAAGGAAACGATAAATATTTCGGCCAGCTGTTTATATATTAAAAATTCGACGAGTTAAGGAATCTTTTCGTTTTGGACTTTTTCATCCTTTCTTCTCTGAATTTTCGTTTATTTTCAGAATAAATCCCCCTTTCTTTAGCGCGGTGAATGTTATCGAATGTCGAGAATTTGGATTCGAAAATTATAAAACTGTTTATAACGAGAATATTTTTCGAAAAATTTTTCTTCCTCTCCCTCAGTTTTTCAGAAATCCTTTTTTTAAATGTTATACAACTGTTTATAAGGAAAATATTTTTAAAAAATTTTTGCAATTCTTCCTCCCCCTCAATTTTCCAGAAATCCGTTTTTTAAATGTTATCGTACAACTGTTTATAACGAGAATATTTTTTTTTCGAAAAATTTTTTTCCTCCCCCTCAGTTTTTCAGAAATCCTTTTTTTAAATGTTATACAACTGTTTATAACGAAAATATTTTTAAAAAATTTTTGCAATTCTTCCTCCCCCTCAGTTTTTCAGAAATTCTGTGTCCTTTTTTTAAATGTTATACAATTGTTTATAACGAAAATATTTTTAAAAAATTTTTCCAGTTCTTCCTTCCCCTCAGTTTTCCAGAAATCCTTCGTGTTTTTTTTTAAATGTTATACAACTATTTATAACGAAAATTTTTTTAAAAAATTTTGTTTCCTCCCCCTCAGTTTTTCAGAAATCCTTCATGTCCTTTTTTTAAATGTTATACAACTATTTATAACGAAAATATTTTTAAAAAATTTTTTTTCCTCCCCTTCAGTTTTTCAGAAATCCTTTTTTTAAATGTTATACAACTATTTATAACGAAAATATTTTTAAAAAATTTTTTTTCCTCCCCCTCAGTTTTTCAGAAATCCTTTTTTTAAATGTTATACAACTATTTATAACGAAAATTTTTTTAAAAAATTTTGTTTCCTCCCCCTCAGTTTTTCAGAAATCCTTCATGTCCTTTTTTTAAATGTTATCGAGAGTTCGAGACGCGATCGAGCGATTAAAAAACGAGAACATTTTTTTCCAATTCTCCCCCTCAGTTTTTAAAAATCCAGCGTGTCCTTTTTTTAAATGTTATCGCATCGAGAGTTCGGATGTGATTCGAATAAAACGAAAACATTTTTTTCCAATTCTTTCTCCCCCTCAGTTTTCAGAAATCGTGTCCTTTTTTTAAATGTCATCGAGAGTCCTATGAGTATTTATAACATTTTTCTTTTTCGATAAATTTTTCCAACTTCTCTTTCGACATACAAATAAACTTACCATTTATTTAAATTCCCCGCCGACACGGATAATTCGTGGTATTTTCACTTTTCGCTATTTATATTCGAATCATTATCCGCAACGGTAGCCGAACGCGTTAATCGCGCGATCAACGATATACTTCGATCGATTGGAAAAAAGGCGACTACGTTCCGAACTACGTGTCCCGTACACGTGTGTTCACGCGAGTTTTCAAAGGATCGATAAGGGCGAGATACCTGTGTGAACATCGAATGCGTCATTGCACGGGATAATTAAGGGATAGCCCTCGAGCAGAACCACCCTTGTTACCACCCTCGCTCGACGACTAGCGCGATTTAACCTATAGGGGTTGTCTGTTTGTTTCAGACACTCCTAGCGCTCGATATATACACGAGTCGTTTCGAAATTTTATATTTCAAAACTCGACGACACCAGGCACGCTTGGTAACAATTTTTCAGAAAAGAAGAAGAAGAAGAAAACCGAGGAGACGTCCGATTCGTTGTCGCGTACATAACGGATATCTCTTAAAAAACACGAGAGACCGTTCTTCGTCGAAACAATATTTCTCCCCTTTTCGTGGGGACTCAGTTTGCCGAGAGATAATACGAAAAATTCATTTATAGCGATATGTGGAAGAGTGCGGTTCATCCGGAGAACTGGGCTGGACACGGAGCGGAGGTCGAAAACCGGCACCGTCGCACCACATTTCGCACTTTCCTTCGATCCGAAGGAACGTTTTCACGAGTTACCGGACGAACGTTAACTGGCGAGGGTCGACGATCCACTGCCCACCGACCCTCCTCCCCACTTTACGCCACGTACGATACACACCGCTTACTAACGCCCGGCTACTAACCGAATACTCTCCCACCGGTTCTACCGGTGCTGCCACAAAAAATATCGAATCAACGAATTTCAATCCCCCTCCGATTCCAACGAATACGTCTTATTTCTTGTTATTGTTCGAAAATCTATCCCTCAGCTCCGATAACTACTCGAGAGCTTAATGAATACGTTTCCGAGATCATCGAAGGGGGATTGGTTTGTATATTAATTTTTACAAGTGAAAGAAAAAGAGAGAGAGAGAAAAACATTTACGTTCGAAAGGAGAGGAATAAGAGGAAGATTGTTTCGGGAAGTGATGGCATGCAAGCCACACCCCATCGCCTCCCCCTTCTCGTTTTATCGGAGAAGATAAAAGAGAAGAGAGGGAAGTCGAAAAAGGAACGTTGGAAACTGATTACGTTTCAGAGATTTTCGACTCGAGGAAAGGAAAGTCGAGGATTATCCTTGGCGAGGATTATCGCCTGTAGGGGAAGCTAACTTTTCGGAGGGAGAGGATATATTATATTATCGTATCGTAACAACTCTTCTTTAACTCGATTCTCCCCGTTACGATTCAAAAATCATTGCTGTCCATTTTCTTTTTTTTTCCGTATCTGTTGCTATTATTTTTCATTTATGACGTAATTCCACCTGTCTTTCTTTCTTCACGCTCCAGTCTATTACATACGGATTGCAAGCGTATGTAAATAAATGTTTTTATCGATGACGAATCAGTGATCGATGCCCGACGAAATGAAAACCGATAATGAATTATCGACTGGAATCTGTTTGCGTACGAAGCCAGAACATTTTTCGAGTTTCGATGAAAATTAGCGCTCGTTAAGCAACGATCAGTAGTTAGGATAACGAACAGTTTTTATATTTACTCTTAACCATTGTGTTCCCGTACAGATACCTCGAACAAGATAAACCAGATACACGCAGATCGAACGAAAGTATTCGTACAGTGTACAAGATTCGAATAATCGCGAAAAAAAAGAATACACGGCTTTTATTCGTCTCGTATTCGATTGAACGCGAGATAAAAAGAAAGAGGATCTCGTCGCGAATTTGTATCAAAAGAGAAATTTAAAATTTAAATTCTAAGTCTAAAGGTAGGATAGATAAACGAAGGGAAATGCATGGAAATTTTGTTCGGTTCCGAACGACGCACGGATATCTACGTTGAAGAACGTCAATGCGTGGAAAAGAAGCGAAAATAGTTCTCCTAATTAGTCGAATCGCGCCATGGTCGAAGATGGATGGACGATCGGTCAACCATCTATCGGTGATAAATAGAAGCAGAAGGTGAAAATGGCTCGAAACGAAGGGTTCTGTTCGCGGTGACTGTTGCCTACGAACGATAAAGAGAGAGAGATGGAGAGAAGAGAGAGCGAAAGGGCAAAGGAAGGACGGACGAGAGAAAGAGAACGGTTATTATTTTACCGAGCAGATATCGATTCCATTCGACGACCTGCCGTGACCCGGCTGCATAACTCATAGCGACGCGTGCATAATCCTTCTCTTTCTTTCCAATCCGTGCAAAATCGTTTCTTTTCGTTTCACGCACCGTGTATCGGGTGCCACCTTTTTCCCACTTTAAACGTTAGATAAATCCTTCGTCTTGGGAGACGATATATATTCAAAAATTAATCGGTAACGTAACATTTTCATGTCAAACGTTTCAAAAAACTCGAAGAAGAAAAATGACAAACGTTGAAAAAATATATTGAAAAGGGATATGAGTGGAGTTTTAAGAACTTTTTATCCTTTGTTCCATATTCGATATACGAGAAGAGTTATCGGTCCAGCGAGTCTCTTTATTCGTCGGATGGTTGCACGCGCGTACGCGATACGTTCTAAACTTCCAACGACATACGGCGCTGCGCGCGGAGAAAAAGGGAAGCCACCGTGAATGGGGCTATTAGGAAAAAAGGGGGTCAGATGCGAGTGCCGCGACATGCACGGTGTTACAGCGAACCGCGAACGCGTTAAGAGGAGAAATAACAAAAGAGAAGAAAATAAGTGCGAGAAACGAATCGAATTGGAAAGAAAGTAGAAAGGAGAACCGACCAATAGAAAAAAAAAATTGAAATAGGCCAAAAATTTGAAAGGACACGGATCACCTACAGAAATTGTTCCTTGAAGAGATATTGTTGACTCGCTCGATGTCTCGACACGCGCGTTCGCGTCTAACCTAAGTGCAAGTATTCAACGTGCGAGAAATTTTTGTTATATGATAAAATCTCGCGTTCTTTACTTTTCGTAACGCAATTTATCTCGCGACAATATGGAAATATCTCTTTTTTTTTATAGTCTTATATTATTATCCGTCTACGACAAATATAAAATTTCATTGCGGAAGAAACGAGCGCGATATAAATAAATATTAAGATGGAAATAAAGTATCGTTTTGTAACAAGTTTGCGACAAGCAACGAGTTTCGACTTTGATTCGATTTAAATCGTTAAAGCCGCCTCTCGGTCCACCTTTTAATTCAATTTTCGCGATAAGTCGATTTCCGATGGATCGTGCGTGGAACATTTAAAATGAACCACCTAGTAGTGGTGTACGACAGCTGCACGACGCACAGCTGACGCACACACGTACAGAGAGGCGAAACGCTTTGTAATTTCATTGTTTGCGCTTCGACTCGCATCCGGGCTTATGCGTGTTTTGACGAGACCGCGCATTGAATAATTAGGCAACGAAACGTAATGCGTCTCGAATAATTATTACACGTCGAGTAACCGTTGTATCATCCATTCGGTTCACGACCAAATTGTTACGACGATTTATAGAACGCACTGAATGAACGACTCGCTACTTTTCCATATTCGATCTCGCCGTAAACGTTATTATATATAGGAATTTTGCGTATATATAATTCGACGTATAATCGATTCCAATCGATCGAAAAATATACACACACGGAATGGAAACGAACGCGATTCTCGACTTGTTCCGAGTGTCGTAATTCGTAATTTAAGCTTAATCGCCAATGTTTCTAGCTCGATCAACTCGATGTCAACCGACTGATAAAACCTTAATTGACGCGTATCGGCGGGTCCTGTTTGTATCGTTTAACGAAACACGCGATTGGCGGATTACTTCGATCGGAAATGATGGGGCGTACGAACAAAGGGAGAAAGGCAACCTCGCGTAAGCTGTTACCCGGCGAATTTAAGTGCTCTCTAGCATCATCTCACCGAAATAGAATCATCCACTGTTCGAACAGTCGAGGGAACGTTGAAACGGGTTTCGTCTCTCGAAAAGTATCTCTTGAAAAATTCGAATGAACGTCAAATACGTTCGAAAAATTACACACACACACATATATATACATACATATAAAAAAAAATCTCGAATCAACAAAGTTTCCACCATTAACCCCCCATATTATCCCGCGTATATTTCTTGCCGGTTATATTTAAAGGAGATGAATATCGATTTAGCAAAGTTCGCTGACCTTGTGATGAGAGGAATGGCCTGTGTGATTGGCGGAGGTGTGATTTCCGGCGGGAATAGATGCCAGGTCCTCGATGGTTAACTCGGCTAAGGCGTCGTTGCCGCCGCTGCAGCCGCCCAGCAAGCCGGCCGCGATCACACCGCCGTTTCCTGGACTGTTCCCGATGCAACCTCCATCCGACCTTACGACGTTCGCCGAGGGTCTCTTCTGCACCCTCCTCGAGGTCACCAGTTCCTTCACCCCTGACAACTCTCGCCTCGAACCGCCCACGTATCTAAAAAAAGCACACGCGGATTCTCCTCAATGTTTTTCTTCCTTTTTCTTTTTTTTTTTTTTTTATTGAAAAGCTCCACGATTCTTTATTAATATCGCGATAATAAATACAATATCATATTCGATATCTCTTACTCTCTCGATTTTATATATATATATATTCTCAAGCTTCTTTTCAAAGGAAGAGATTTGTAAAGAGAGAGAAAGAGAGAGGTTTTCTATTCGCAGTATCTACTACTTGGACGAGCCGACTATATATACGTGGAATATATATATATAAAGGTCGGGCGATGCAGCGGATAATGGCAGCGCGGTGGTAGTTTTTTTTTCTTTTTTTTTTTGTAAGAAATCTCTGACAGAAAGCTGGAGGCGGTTCAAAAAGTCGAAGCCCGCTTTTTCCACTGCCGTGGATGAAGCGAGTGTCAAGCGAGGGTGGATTCGAATCGTATAGAAATTGGTCTATTAGCGGGATTAGATCCGCTACGAGTCCGTTTCGATCCGTTTCAACCGACAATCTCTCTCTCTCTCTCTCTCTCTCTCCTCCTCCTATTCGTTCTAAATCGATCAACCGCTGTCCGCGCTTCCCGCTCCTTATTCTACTCGTGCACGACAGACACTCACATTCGCGTCGATTGTCGTCGATTATAAGATTACACAAACTTTATCCCCACTCCTTTTCCTCCGGCGTCACGTGATTAAACGCGACGAGACGCGAGCGAGCGAGCGAGAGAGAGATAGTGAGAGAGAGAGGGAAGTTAGTTGGGCCAAATTGGTCGCGATAATTTACAAAAGGACTATCGAATGTAAATAAAGAAAACGAGGATGAGGGAGGAGAGAAAAAGACATCAAAGGAGGCGAATGGAATCAATAGCTGGGTTATTAAGCTGACGCGAAAGATTCTCGAGAGAATGGTTCGTAGGTGGTCCGGGGCGGCGTCGGTTAATTAGTATCGTAAGTAGTACGAGTCGACGACGCTTGCAACGCTTGCTGCCGCAGGTGCACAGAACCTCCCCCCTCCACACAAGGTGTTTACCTCGCTCGTTGGACGACGAGCCACCGGATAACAAATTCCGTGCAGCTGCGAATCCCACGGCAAGAGTCTGCTCTCGATCAACGATTAACAATTCACGAATCACGCGCGTATCACGATTCGGATTACGATGCTTACGTGAGTAAGGCGAGTCGTGGTAAGGTTCGAGAATTTAACACGATATAATGCGATTAACATGCGCGCGCTCTAATAATGCTTTTCCAATGCGTTGCTTCTTTACGAGATTCCTTCCAACTGAGTTTTCTTTCCTCGATGTTATGGGGATTAACGGGGTCGTAGAGCGACTCACGTACGCGGCATTTTCTTCACATTTGATTGGAAAATTTGAAAAGATTCTCTATGCGAGAATATTATATAGGTTTCGAAGATAATTTCGAATCGTGGAGAATAATAACAATGATAGGTAAATTAAATAATTTTAATGGAATGAGGAGAAACCGAGGGGAAAGTAAAGATTGAAGACAAAAAGGGGAAAGTTAGGTTCGTTGTCTTCATCGATTTTAAGATTGGATTCGTTTCGCTTTTCCTTTCGATAAAATTTCTTATTCGAAGGTCAACGGATAATTTTAAATTAATATTTTTGCCTAGTTATTTTTTGGCAAAAAATATAATAGACGATGGAAAAATATTTATTCCAAAGAATTCAACGAAATTTAACGATAATGCAAATTAATTAACCAATTTATGTTTCTAACAAAAGAAAAAAAAATCGATGACTTTTCGTTCGATAATTTTTTCGCTCAGTTAAGAAATAATCGTTGGATTAATTTTAATCTCAAATCTATTCGCGATACTGATACTCGAGAGGCAAGATAATTATTACGAAACGAAAATTATTCCGTTGTAAATTCGGAGGATAAAATAAAAAAATTTGCTCGCGAAAATAACATAACTCGTGGCCGGTCATTCATCTCCTAAAACCTTTCCTAACCTTGACATCGAACGTGTGCCGAAATATTTACGATCGGCATCGATGAGAAGATGAATAGAATCGATGGAAAAAGACGAAACGCGATGAAAAAGATTACCCTCGACTCTCGAAATCGTGGCTCTCCTCTTCCTTCTTCACCTCCTTCTCCTCCTCCTCCTCCTCCTCCTAGCACAGGACGACGTCCACTCGACGACGTTTCTTAACGCGTACACTCTCCACCTCACGCGGCCGAGGTGTTTCCGCGAAACATCACGTCGATTTCGAGCGTGCCTGCGCCCCTGCTTATTCGCGTGTACAATTCGCCGAATCCACCGAACGGGGAAAAAGTAAGAGCGGACGAGAAGAGTAGCCGGTTCTTCCGTCCCCGGAGAACTATCGCTAACCACCACTTTCCGTGCTTCGTGTATGTACGTAGTTCGTTTCGTTCGTTCGTTCGTTCGCTTGCTCGTTCGTTCGTTCGTTCGTTCGTTCTCGACGATGCTCTCCCCACTCTCGTCACTACGCGCTACGCTACGAATCGTACGCTCTCTCTCTATGACTCTCTCTCTCCCTCTCTCTCTCTCTCTATCGTGAAACCAACCCCCGAGAACAGAGCCCTCCGCGCCCTCCTCAGCTGTCGCGCAACAACCTGGCTCCCTTGGTGGCGCCTTAAGCCGCCCTGCCAGCTTGGCCAAAGTCGCCGCCAGATCGCACCACCGGATCCCTCGCCGGCCGATCGATCCACGTGACGTCACCACGCAAGCGTTCTAACAATCTCGCGGACTCGACTCACCGCGACCACGCGTCCTCGTCTTTCTCCGGAATATGGGTCCCCCTCCCCCTCCGCGGTCAAACCGTTAACTTTTTAGACGTAGAGATACGATCCAAATTTTATATACGCGTATCATAGTTTTCAGACGAAAAGTTGTTTCGTTTCGTTTCGTTTCTCGGTGAGAGGCGTTTATATTGTACGAAGAAAGAGAGAGAGAGAGAGAGAGAGTATTAATAGAGTGTTTCGGTCACGATCACGCGTGACAATTGAAAGACACTACGCGAGAGCAAACCGTTTGCAAAAGACAAAGATGCACGAGCTTATCTTTCGAGCATGCTACGTCAAACGCGACTATGCTTCCTCCCTCTCCTTCAACGTTAAATTGATTCCTCGCTTTGCCGCTTCTTCCTTCCCTATTGTTTTCCTTCGATGAACGTGTTCGGTTTGCCTTATTGTTTTCGCGTTTAATCGGGTTTACGAGATATCAACGAGACGCGCGCGTATCACTTTACTCGCACGAATTCTGTTCTCTTTCTTTCCTTCATTTTTGTTGTTACGTTACGTTACGTTACGCGTTTTAATAAAATTTTCCCTCTACATGCTATATTCGTTGTTGTTCCTTCCTTCCACCTACGCATTCTCGCTAAATTCACGCAGTAGCCACTTTTAAATCAATACGCGTTTTCCACCTTACATGCATAACCGCGTCCGCACCGCGTTTCGTTCCAATTAATAAACCGCAATCGTGTTTTTTACATCATCCCGATTTCCGTTTTTCATCTCGTTTACCAGCAACGTTGCCAAGTGTCTTCTATAATATAGAAAAATAAATAGGAACGCGAGTTTTACCGAAAACGGACGCGTTAAAATTCATTGGTCAATTCGAAAACTCTCTAGGAAAATAGAACGTAGCGATATCGTGGAGCTCGAGAGAGGGGGGGATAGGGATATCGAATAAAACGTTTTCCAACGTTCTTGCTCGAGGATTCGTGCGTAATCTAAGGAATATGCTGCGAGGACTCGCGTTCTTTGTTGTGGCCCCTCACCCTGCTTTCATGGGGTCCAGGATAATGGAGGAGGAAGGGGATAGAGAGGGGTTTGGGGCAAAAGACGGGGGCGAGTATATTGAATTTCCGAAAAGCGCGTTGGGTTTCAGCGGCAAGGATGATACGAGCGGCTTGCTTGCGCCAAACGAGTTAGCGACCCTGAACCAGGCTCCATGATACGCCCCCGGCTGTTTCGCCTATTATACAAAACACACCGTTACTTTGCTCGTTCAACGATTAACTCGCTCGTTCGACGGATCAAAATTAAGGAGCGTTTTGTCCCGCTCGGCGAGGAACAAATATATCCGTATTTGGCAAATTTCTTTATCCGTCCCGTTATTGGAAAATGAACGTGTTCTTCCTCGTTTACGTTGCGCTGGGTATCGCATAGCCGTACAAGTGCTTGGATCGTGTCGAGGTTTCGAATATCTGTAGAGAGGGTAAATTGGCACGAGAGGATGCGAGGAACGAACTCTCTCTAAATTCGAGCCATTCCTCGATATAATAGGATAATCCACTCGAATTTCTCGCGTTTTCCACGAATTCTTTTTTTCTCCTTTCTTTCTTCTACATCGTCCCCTTATTCGCAACATGGAGATCTTCGAAGAACTCGCAGTCGACTTTCCTGATTGAATACACGATCAACACTCGAGACTCGTTTCGAGTAGCGTACAAACATTTCTTGGGTTTATCGATACTTTGCAAATTTGTCTTCGAAGAAGAGGACGAAGAACAGCAGTGGAAATTGACGAGAAGATAAACGGTATCATGATGATTGAAACGACGGAGCTGAATGAATTTCGATCACCTGTTTCAACATCTTAACGTCTCTTTCATAGCTTCTCCTATCGTGGAACATTTTACAAATCGTTAATTAACATTTCCTTTCGATCTATCGGTATAATGTATATATATATATATTCCAGACCAAAGTTCCACTTTTATTCCAACGTCTGGCAATGTAGAACACTCGCGATGAATTATTGTCATCCGTCCAATACTCTTTGGATGGACGACACGTTCGAAGGAAATCAAATGAGATTGAATAATAGAACGCTCGAGCGAGATTCTATTCGACCGAGACGAATCCAAACCCAATGCGGTGAATCTAATCGTGATGATCACCACTGACCCCATTCCTATCTTTCCACCCCCATCCCCGGGATCTCGATCAAATTTCACGGTCCAAATCCTCCCTTATTATCGTATTTATATTTCTTTCTCGTATTAAAAAAATCTTGAGAAAAAGATGTATGGAATTATTACGTCAAATCAACGAGCGAAATTAGCGAGTTTTCGAGCGAATTCAGCGAAAAAGGAGAAAATGGAAAAGGGAAGACGAGAGGAATAAGACATCCGGGCAAGTTTGTTTAATTAAATCGAGGTACGTGAGCAAAGATAAGCGCACTAAGTCGAGTAGAACCGAGCATGTAATTGGAAGCTCGTACGAAATTAGCCCTGCAAATTTCGTCTAATTAAAGGCCGTCGGTGAGAGGATGACTGCTTGGTGGATGCCGTATTAAGTCTGATTCAGGCGACGCAACTTCGCAAAGTGATTCACGCTCGCGAAATAAGTTGATCAAATGATGATACCTCTCTCTTATATTTAAAACCGGATCAAAATTTTGTTCTAGGATCAATCTCGAGTAAAAAAAAAAACGAATCGGATTTAAAAAGAAATCTCGTTTCGTTCGATACAAAATTTGTTTTCAAGAGAAAGTTTCGAAACTCAATTTTTATTTTTATATAAAGAAAAAAAAACGTTAAGACGATTGAATTAAATCAAATTAAAAAGGGAAAAGTACGCGCAAGTTTTAATCGAGGGGAAACAAGTTGGAATTCGCGCGTTGACAAATCTGGCAACTTACATTTTGCGTTTCACGAGAGGACCAGTGTGACTCATTCAACGCGTCACTGAAACACGTGCGCCAAGAAGCGACGCGATGCCCCGGTAGAAATAAACAAACACGAACGAAAACACGCCTAACGTAACTCGGTGTCCCTTCGACCTTTCCACGTCGAAACGTTTTCAAAACAATTGAATTAATATTACTTCTTTTCCCTTCGTTTCTCGGGAAAGAGCATAATATATACAAATAAAGCACAAATAAATCGTTATATTTCGATATTCCTCGTGTAATAAAAAAGTGTTGTTCCAAAACTGGATAAGATCGTTCCTTCTTTTTCTTTTTCGGTGAAAAACGTAAAACTCTTCGCTCTTACTTACACAACTTACCTCTCGTGATCATGACCGTAAGACGGATTGATTCTACGCGCGTACAACGAAGCACCGCCCTCGGACATGTAACCATCGCACAAGTCGGACAGGGTCCTGCTACCGACGGTCATGCCACCGCGAAGAACCTCCCCGTCGCTCAGATAACCGGAGGCGACGTCGATGTCCGCGTAATCGTGACCGACATGATGATGAGAAGAGGAATGAAGGATGGTGTACTGTCGCGCGTTCGTTCTGCTAGGCAAGGTCTGAAGGGCCCTCGCGCCAGGCGTGTAACCGCGCAGCAGAGGTTGCATGGGCTTCACCGTCATCTCCGCTTCCTCGTCGCCCATCCCCCCTCCTCCCCCGCCTCCACCTCCTCCTCCTCCTCCGCACGTTGAACTCTCGGACAAAACCTGCGAAATCCGGTTTCGAATCAGTTTCTGTATTTCTCGTGCATTTATAACGCAATACGTAACGTAATACGTTCAATACCTTCTCCATTTGCTCGAACGTGGTGTCGATTTTTCTATTCGGTATAGTTTTGATCTCGCTCCCGCTCTCGCTGCTCGGCCTGTAAATAACGCTGCTGTCGCTGGAATTGCTCTGGCCCGTGCTGTTCGAATTGCTGTGCGAACTCTCCGACATTAGATCAGATATGCTTGGCATCGGCGAGACCATTGCGACCGTATTCGGATCGAGCTTGCGATGCAAAGCGTCTGCTTTTAATTTTGTGGGCGTCGGTACGCCCGGCATGTTGTTTTCCTTCGGCGGTTTCGAGGTGCCTTTCACCAAGGCCGTGGGCTTCGGAATGCTGGAGCCCGGACTCCCGATCAAACTCGAGCCTTGCAACGGCCCGCTGCCCGCCACCGAGTGCTGTTTCCCCGCGCCAAAATTCACCGCGTGGTGTTGCTGCTGCTCGACGTGGCAAGGGGGCGCGGCGATCGTCGGCCCGATCGTGGCCGCCGGCGCTTCTTCGATGCTCGCCATTTTCGCGTCGTTCGCCACGCTCGTTGCGTCCGTCAGGTTGCGAGGCAGGAAGGAAGACGGCGTTTGCCTTCCGTTCCCCTCGAACTCGTGCGTCTCGGCTCGCCCGCCTTTTATACACGCGACCTGCCCTTGTTTTCCGTCCAGCGTTTGATCTTCGCGGTCTACACCGATCTCCTTCCGTTTCCCTTCCATCCTCTCGCACAGATTGGCCTGGTTCATGGACAAAGTGCGCTCGATCGTCGAATTATTCTCGTCGGTGAGCCCCTCGTCGTGGTCCTCTGCCTGTTTCATCATCCCGTTGCTCAACAATAAACCTTTCTGAGCGAGGATATCTTTGTTCAACCCGTTCGGCGGCACCTTTTGCGGGTGGATCTTGGTCGCGTCCAGCTTGGCCGGCAATTCCATCCTCGGCCTAGCGATCGGTTGCTGCCTCGCCAGATTCTCGTTCTTCGAGTGATTCTTCCCAGCGATCTCTTGCTGTCCCCCGATCTGTTTAGCGCCTGTCAACAGCACGGACGGGTTCGCCTTTTGCAAAGCTTGGCCACCGCTCGATTGTTGTTGTTGCTGTTTCAACAAATCGTGCAGGTTCGAGGATTTCTTGTTCTCGACGGAGGGAGGCATCTTGGTCCCCGAGGCGGCGATCTTGCCGCTCGGCTTGACATCCTCGAGGGGCGGGGCCGCGTAGACGAGCAACTTGTCGGCCGCCCCCTTCGTCCGCGCTATCTTGCTCTGCCCCTTGCTGCTCTGCTCCTTCCTCCCGGTCTTCGGGCTCGCCTGCTTGCCAGCCTTGTTTGCCGACTGCAACTTGGACTTCAGCGCGCGGCTCTTGGGCGACTCGACCTGCAGCTTGCTCTGGTCGCAAAGGGACGTCGAGCTGTCCGAGTGTTCCGACCTGGCCGAGGAGAAGCCGGACGAGCTCGAGGTACGCTTCGAGACGCCGGACGAGGCCTTGCCCCGGTCTTGGTTCTTCTCCTTGTTGTTGAAAAGCTTGAACTTGTCCAGCACGGAGTTCTTGTTTTGCTGGGGGGGCGCGTACGGCGAGGATTGGCCGCCGCCCCTCACACCCCCGGGTTTGCCCACCGTCGAGGCTCGAGGGCTGAAACGTTTCGTTAAAAACGGCTCGTTAATTTCGTTACTTTCGTCGGAATTCTAGTTTATTTCGGCGAGAATAAGATCGACCCTTTGCGCTCGAGGGGAAGGTTCCAACGATGTGTTTTGTCGAGCGGAGAAAATTCATTTTCGTAAAATGTAATTGTAACGAAATATACGTCGTTGTTTCAAATATGAAAAATATTGTGTAAGTTTCAATTTTAATAGTGTAAGTTTATTCATTTTTTTTTTTGTAAATTAAGCTTAAAATTAAGTAATTAGAAATTCAGAAATGTAACTCGAGTGGATTTATATTAGATTTCCAGTTATCTCTTAGATTAATAAGAGTTGTGAATCAGGTTCCTATTGTGACGCAAAAAGTGGTCGAGCGCAAAGGGTTAAGATTATCTCGAATCAACGAGGTGTTGGAGGAGATTGATATTTACCTCGGGGTGGTGGTGGAGGGTTGCCTGTTGGTCGAATTTTGATTTCTCGGTTGGGGAATGAAGGAGAGTCCGGTTTGGGGCGATTGTTGTTGTTGACTCGGACTCGTGCTTCTGGAACTGCTCGCGCTGCCAATACCGCCGTTCCCGTGCTTCAAACCACCTGAAACGAAAGATCGTTGACTCGCGTTACAATCTGTTTCTCGCCGTATATCGATACTTTATTTTGGGAAAAATCGAAGGAAACGAGAAGAAGTAGCGGAAGGAAACACGCTATTCTCACGCCATCTGTATCTCGTAATCATAAAATTTTAACTCTTAATTCTAAATTTTATTTTTTCGCAATATTGCGTAGACTGATTAGGATTTGTAACGATTTAATTTATAATTTATAATTTCGTATTCGAGTAGTTAAGATTGGCAATTGTACGTGTACGAATAAAGTAGACACGTAAGTTGATAAAGGAAAATAATTTTTACCACTATGTAACGTCCGAGGAGCGAGGATTGTCAACAAAGCGCGTGAGGTGGGGATAGACGGTCCTAGCGAAGGACCCCTCTTGCCCCTCCGCCGTCCCGCGAGACTTTTTTCCACCAGTGAACGGTGGAATTTTCGATAATATACCGTGGTATGTAATAGACGCAGAGACGAGGGAAGTCTTTTAGTCCAGGCAAAGATAAAAGTTTGGATAATCTGGAAAATATTCTGGAGATAAGTGGACTATTTAATTGGTGATATTTAATTAAAAACGGATGGACGGAGAGTCTCATAATCGGTCTGGTCTTTTTCTATAACGCGTTCGCACTGTCATTGGTCGGAGGTCGATAAAACGACGATAGCGGTTGGCTCGTTAACCGAGCACAGTCGCAATACTGTGCCCGGCCTCAACTCCTTAACTGTGTGTCCGAGAAATATGTGCTGTTTGCAGATAAAATAAACCACGGGCTAGCCTGTGTAGTACATACACGTGACAGCGTGCATTTACCATGCAAGGAGATTAATCTACTACCGCCCATTGCTCAATCTGTCGCTACTATAATCGCGGACATTGTTTCCATGGAGTAATTTACGTTATCGTGGGACAAAGTTACAACGTATCGAGTTAAATGGATAATGATCCACCGTGTATTTTTATCGTTACAAACAGGGTTACGAACAAAGGTTCGAGAAACGAAACGACAGAGCCAATAATGGGAAAAAATTAACGCCTCTCGAGCGATAGAAACGATACGTACGTACGATTCTCAACGGAGTTGCGAATCCAAACGAATGTTGCGTCTCCAAAGTCGAAAATCAATGGACGGAGAGATTATTATCGCGTCGAATAGAAAATTGCGGTGTAGATGTTTAAATTGCCGCAATGAAGATCGCCTGATAACTTTTAATCTAGATCACGAAACAGCTGCTGTTATCCTGATCCACTGTCATGCCACAGCTGGCACAACTTACGCAATTCATCGTCCATTGTCCCGTATACTCGTAATTAACAGAAACGACTTATTAATACATGTATCAACGATCATCGTCCAATACTATTCGACATTGTTACAACAACGAAGAAACGTAATAATCGAGAGCTCGTTTTTCGAAGAAAAAGAAAGAAAAATCGGACGAATTAACACGCGCTCGAAGGTTTAAACCAAATCTCTCCACTCTCGGTCTGCTCGAGTCGATTCGTGCGGTCTCACGTTCGATCGATGCTCGTCGCGGTAATCTGCGAAGCCGCGATCATTGGCACCGGTGCTCACGCTGATTCGTCGTAATAGCACGGCCTATAATTTGGTCGCTCGGCCGGCCTCGGCTCAATTGTCAAATCGCTACGTGACACAAATCGGGCGGATCGCGCCACGAGATAAATAACAATCGGACTGAGAAAGAAGGAATCCCGCGCCGTTATATATATAACGTTTAACCCCTCGATCGATCGTCGTGTACACGTGTACCCAGCATTCATAATACGGCGTACGCTATATATATATAACTGTCGGTTATATATCGGTGAATCGCATTCTTTCGTGTCGCGAATGGAATTCGAATTCGTTGGGGACAAACGAGCGAAATGAGAGCGCGATTGAAACGGGATTTGCGATTCCATCTGGGGGAGGGGTATCGTTGATTAGAATTGGAACGAAAGAAATGTCGGGTCGAGTGCTTTTACGGTTGGTTAAGAATTTTAGAGAGTCGCTTCGCCCCAAATGCTTTTTTTTTTCTTCGCTTATCGGGCAGGCAACCGGTGGTGGCAAAGAGGGACAGGGCCGAGAAACGTGACCGCGCATTAGAGCCTCGAAAATGATTCATCGGAAGTCGAGCCACGAGCGATCGATCCTCCCGCTGGATATTAACTCGACTCGTCCGCGCGTTTCGAATTCTCGAAAATCGTAAGGATGGATCACAAGGGATGCGAGGGAGAGAACTCGCTTGCAGCGTTCTCTATTGTGAATAAATATCCACTACGTGCTCGATACTGCCTTCCCTCTTACGTATACGACACCGATTAAATTTGATGGGTCTGTGATTCGTATCGCGGCTACGGCCAATACGACTCTGTTGCTGTTGGTGTTTGAGTAGCACTCGATAACGGAGTCGATCGACGAACGAACGGACACGGCGGCTACTTCAATTCGATACTTGGCTCACTCTTGAAACCCGCGATACCGCTATCGTGCTTCTTGTTTACGGAAGATAATTAATTGCAAATATTGTGTGCTCCTCGCTATTTAATTAAAAGAAATAATTATTTCGCTGTTTAATATCTTATTATTATTATTATTATTATTGGCAAACCACCGTGTTTGCTTGGATAATTAAAATTATTGCCGAATGATCGTTTCATTGCGATTATGATCACTCGATGATTAATTCTCGCACAAAGAAAGCACGATGCAATAATCGCGAAAACGCGTCGTACGCGTCCATACGTGAAAATAGAATACTCATAAAAACAAGTGCGATTCTTAAAACGTTCTCTCCTTAAAACGTAGAGAGAGAGAGAGAGAGAGAGAGAGAGAGAGAGAGAGAGAGAGAGAGAGAGAGAGAGAGAGAGAGAGAGAGAGAGCAAATAAGAATATTTTTATCTTGGAAAAATTACTATTAGCTATTTCTTATAATTAAAATTTTGTGAACATATATCCACGCTTATTACCGTATACGACGATACACGCGTCTATCTTCGAAAGCGACGAGCTGAGAATATGATCGTTTTAGATGTGTTGAAGCGCTACGTTACGATCGTCTACAAAGAGAATAACGAGTTTCAATTAAAAGAATGGGAAGAACGTGAGATGCAAAGGGCTATGGAATTCCGCAACACGCGTGTTGTTAGGCAAGACTTGTTGCGCGTGCGAAATCGCGTTCCTCTTGCATTTTCTTCCACGCTAAAACGTTAGTTTATTTCGTTCTAATTTTATCTCTCTCGTGGCTATCGTGGATAAGTTTAAACGGAAAATTAAATTTGTTCGTGCGACAAGTAAACTTCGTATACTTCTATAAAGACGAAATACGAAACGAGTGAATAATAAGAAAGAAAAAAAAAGATCGATAAGGATGCTTACCGTAACCTAACGTTAAAATTGGAAATCGAACAGAGAAGCGAAGACACTTGGTGACGATTTTTCACAACGAGAGAATGCCGCGCGTTACACTTTTAACTTAAACGAGTAAGGAGAAACGATCCCGGCCGATTATGGGAACGCGTCCTCCCGTGTTCTCGTTCTAACGTAAACTCAATGTAGTTGGATTTGGTAGGAGCGCGCGGCACAGCTCCATACCGTTCCACTCTGCACTCTCCTCCCTCCTTTTGTTTCGCTGGTATACGGTTCGTGGCGAGAGTGCATCGATGCACGAGGGAGCAACGAGCAGCGGTTGCATTAGTGCGTCTTTAACGGTGTACCAACTCATAAGGGCATTGCATCGAGGTTGCACGCTGCGTGCAAACGTTCATCCGACGCCTGCCCCGTGTATACTGGGTTGCGCGCATGCGTACGTGCGCGTGCACAAGTGCGACTCGACGCGATTGACAGGCCAAGGCGATTAACTTCAGTGGCGACTCTTTCGCGAATTCTTACTCGCTCCCTTTCTTCGTTTTCTTTCGTTTTTTTCCCTCCCTCATCCTTTACGGATTATTTCGTTTTATTTCTGTAGAAGGTAGGTAGAAAGAGGAATTGAAGATGTAATGTTTATTATTTGATTTTATTGTTTTGTTGATTTAATACGTCGATCGACAAATTGTTTCGCAATATCTATCGAACGAGCGGGATATTCGTTGTTCGGTCCGATCGATAAGAGAGTTCCGGTTGAGAATCGCTGAGAAACGTGCGATGCATGCGATATATACGTACGGAACTCGATTGGCACATCGGAGGATTTACCGGGAACGGAAGATCGGTGGAGATTAGCGGCAAAACGATTTCTTCACGCTCGTCCAACGTAACCACGCGCTTAACTCTTCATCAACTTATTATATACACATAATTAGAGATTAACATTTCCAATATAAAATATCTCATATATTCTGACGTTGAAATATTAAATAGAAATGAAAGTGTATTTTGCTCCTCTCTTTTTTTTTTTAGAAAGTACCACTATTTTTTTCTCACATTTTGGAATTAAGAAATTAACGTTTACGTAATTACGTGCTCTTAACCAGAATTAATAGTCGTAATAATTATAGCATAATTATAGCTAGAAGGGAAGATTTGCGGGAATAAACGATACGATAATTGTGCGGTATCATATATATATATATATACAGAAAATGGTCAAGCTAAGGCATTTTTCATCGCCTCGAGGCAAATGTCAACGTATGAGAGTAAGTAAACGTTCTTAGATTGCCATACGAGAAGGCTTACTCCTACGTATATTATAGCTGGAAATATCGCTTTTTGTTTTCTTTCTCCGCCTCCGCTTCGTATTAAGTTACGTTTAAAGATAAAGTACCCAGATGTATTCGGCATTAACTTCGACGATCGGTTAGAAACGACACTTACGACCGTTCCATTTGTCAAGGTCAAACAATATTTTCGAAATGCAAAGATTATATTACATCCTCTATATTCGTTCTATCGTTAGAGATCATTAGAATTCGTACAATTTATATTTTTAAATATTACTTTTATAATCTAGTAATAATTAATGATAAAAAGTAAATTAGTTCACTTATCGAACCGGTTTTGATCAGCAGCAACGTTTCAATCAATCGACCAAGGAATAAGATCCGGACAGGCATAAACGTCCAGGTCAAAGTCCTTTCAAAGGCCTGGGCCCTTTGAAGCGAACGGAACGGAAGAACGCGAGGAGAGAAGGAGAATTAAAATGATTAGTTAAGGAGTCGAATTACGGCGAGGCCACCCTGCCTCGGACACTCTGAGACGGAGATTAGAAGAGCCCTTAGAATTTTCGTCGGGAGATGACTAAGCGATTCTTTTTTCCACGGGAAACTTTGTTATCGACTGGCCTTCGAAACGACGCAAAACCTCTCTTCTCGTTCTGACACGCCTGTTTCCGACACACGACACTTATTTCCACTCCTCCCGGCTTTTACGCGATTGGCATGGACAGAGGAAGGCCGGGGTTACAAGAGGGGTTTCCAAGAGGCGCATCTCGAATCTCAATCAGAAGATTAGATTCTAATTAGCGGCTTCTGTCAACGCCACGATTTTTCCCTTGTCTCATCTTATTAGATCGTTTACGGATCGTCGGTAAAGTGGGTATCTCTAATAATTAATAATAATTTCGAAGAGATGCAACACGAAAGGCTCGACGAATTTTTCTCCAATTTCAATTCACGATATTGGCTTGATTTCTCCTGTTTTTTTTTCCTCCTTCGGGGAGTCGACGCACGTGCGGCCGTCGATACGAATTAGAGTCGGGGATGAATTGGACAAAGCGGATCCTCCTCTCCTACCGTCCCGTGGGATCGGCTTAAATCCTGAGCGTTGTTAGCACGCGGTTGACTCATAAGATAAGTCCCCTCCCCCGTTGAGTTTTCACCTCCTCCCTGTGTACTCGATCGAATTCTTTATTCCTCTCTGTACGTGTGTGCGATCGATTCGAGGACAGAAAAGCCGATATCGAATTAACGAAAGTTCGTAATCTTTTTTTCTTCTTTTTCAAAAGGCAAAATTGAATATTGGTGGACGAATCTCCGATGATTCTTGCGGCGTGCTCCCCCTTTTTGAAAGGGGACTGGAGCCGGCCTGTAACAAGATCACGAGCAACGATATCTGACGCGCATTATATTTTCGATCCCCTCGCGGGCAACATCGCAACCAAATTGCATTCTGACGATGATGATGCGCGCGCATCGCGTGAATCGCGTATTTTCTATTCACCGCGAAATCCATTTGCACGCGAGTGTATCATCGCGCGTTGCGATCTAACTGCAGGAGATTAATTCGATGGGGAGAGCGACGTTAGGGATGAGGTTAGGGGGCGCGCAAATAAAAATATCCCGTCGAAAAACACGTTCGATTCGAAAGATAAG
The DNA here is from genome assembly GCF_029169275.1 of Apis cerana. Taxonomy (NCBI): domain Eukaryota; kingdom Metazoa; phylum Arthropoda; class Insecta; order Hymenoptera; family Apidae; genus Apis; species Apis cerana. The sequence continues at coordinate 12,929,782 of NC_083854.1, forward strand.
AAGACGTTCGAAATTGCTCTCGGTTCTCAGCCGGTATTTTAATCGAAGCGACTCGGAAAGAATACGATCGTTTATTTTAACGATACAAGTTATCGCAACTTATTAATTTGAAATTTAATAATATTTAATAAGTCTCTTCTTAATCTGCAATGGATCTTTTGAACAATATAAGAAAAAAAAAAACATAAAACTTTCTAAAACTTTCACGTCCGTGGTTGTTTACAATTTGATTCGTTAATAACGACGCTAGGAGAAATTTGACCCGTTTTACGGGATTCGCGGATCGAAAGAATAAAACGATTACGTTCGTAACACAAGTTTTTGCTCGAGGAAATAATCGACCTCTCTCCTTCCAATACCTATACGTATATCGCATAATAGCAATCGGATAACACGATTCAATCCAATTTAACCAACAGGTGATTACGAACGGTGTTTTATCGTAATCTCGATTAACCTACAGCTTTTTTTCCATCGTTGAACCCGTTTTCCACGGAGATTACGAAACTTTTATCATCCAAATTCATCGTTAACGTTATCTTTGGTTTCTTCGAAGCAGATTTGCATTTTATCGATTCCCTTCCTTTCTCCCCTCCCCACGCTTGGAATTTTTAATTTTAAAAAAAAATGTGGTAAAGTGAACGGATGACGAGCATCATCAATCGATCAACGATCAATTTGGGAAAGGAGAAAATTTACGATTAACAAAATCAACGAATTGGACGTCGAACTCGGATATTAAATGAGCGTTGTTGGATTGGATCAGGAGGAGGGAAAGGAACAACAAGTCCCCTAATTTTTTATTTCGTCCCAGTGATCGCGTTTCAGTGGAGCAACAAGGAGAAGGAAGGGGAAGGGAACGAGACACGGAGTTAACGTCGCTGCCAGCTGTTGGTACCCGCGGTGTAAATAAATGGAACTCCACTTCCAGTGCCCTTTTGTCCTCGAATCGACAACACGTACGTACGTGGTCCTTCGGCCGGCCAATCGTTCCTTTGTACAAAAACATTAGAGAAATGGTTCGAGAAAACAACGCGTGCTCAAGTTGGTCGGGAAATGCTTTCTAAGAATAAATGAAATAAAACGATCCAACGAATCGTTAGGATCAATTTTTATTATTTTAATATCTTTTTACGAAGAAAGAAAATTTGTCGAATATTTATATCACATTTATTACTATCCTTCCATCTAAATCGTTCTTTTCTCTATCTAACAATTTCTTTACGAACAGAAGTAATTTCGTCGTTCGAGAAATCATCTTCGAGCCAATCATTATCATTATTATTCTAAAACTCGAAAACTTTGAAAATAATATTCCATGCTTGTCAAACTCGAATAAATGAAGATCCAATTGAGATAAGAAAATCTATCTATTCGACACGATATTCTAGAAAAAAAATCGATCACAAATAAATATCGTCTCCGAATCGAAACAGTGGAAAGCGATTTAAAATTAAAAAAAAAAAAAAAAAATGAAACAACGACTACGATAAAAATTCGTCGATACTCGAGAACCGCGCGAAAATAATTCAGGGTTAAGATTAATCCGATATTAATCGATCGAGACCGCGCAGGGATCGAAAACGTGAAAGGAAGACCGATAGAATCGTTGGTGTTCGAGATAAGAAAGTATACCTATTCGACATATTTTAGAAAAAAAAAATCGATCACGAATAAATATCGTAATCGAAATGATGGATAAAGGTCACCATTCGAGGGTTAAATCCTGGAATATAAAATGTCGAGAGTGAAATTTCGTTACGTTTCACGCGTGTATAATTCTATACCGCGAATACATTTTTATGCGCGATCGATGGCGTGGTACGTAAATATGGGCGAAAAATGGAGGAAGAAAAATGCGCATAAAGGAAGCTCGCATGCGTATGCGCGATATCGAGAGAGGGAAAATGCCGTGGACCATCCCTTTGCATCGTCGCTTAGAGATTATACGGTTAGGGGAGCGTAGTGGTATCCCGGCTACTAACCGTATCGGAAATATCGTTCCCCGGATTTTCAAGCCTGTCTTCCCCCCCAAATTCGGGCGGACGTGGAGGAATAACAAGAGGCCGAGGAATAAACGCGGCGGAAATCGAGAAATCCGGATCAAAGAAATTTCGCATAATATCTCGTTTATACGTTTATAAACGTTCTTCGAGAATCGTCGAAGATTTGCGATGGAAATTTGATCGAATCGAGAATAAATCGTCGAACTTTTATTCGAATTCGAAATCGATAAATATTGATATTTACTCGTGTTCCACGCGTTTGGTAAATATTTCCTTTAATATCTCTGCACAGAAAACGAGATGTTTTTATTTATAGGATCGAGGAAAAATCTAACTTGCAAATAAATTTTCAATCACATTTCGTGAAACGCGGACCGTTACGACCGTCTATTTCTCACTTGAAAAACACTTGGACAATCGAAGGAAAAGAATTCATCCGGCCTTTGCCGGGATGAATTGAAAGGAAGCGCCAAGGATCGCATTGAAATCAGAAATGAATGTCCAGGATACGTCGTCGTGTTGAATCGATAATAAAAAAAAAAAGAAAAATATCCTCCTTCTTCGAGAACCCTTCTTTATTTTCAAGCCTTATTTTCCGCCGCGGTGCTTTATCTCGAAAGAAAGCGGATTATATTAGGTCGAAAAGGGAGATATCTACCGAACCGATCGAGGAAAAGAGCGCGTATAGAATTTGTCAAATTCCGTTCTCCACTTTCCATACTTGAATCTATAAATATAAACGCGGAAATCAGAGGGGCAAATTGTCTTTGCAATAATTATAAACAAAATTTTCCACTCTGCCCGCTTAATTAAAGGCTGAATTATGAAAGGAATAATGAACAAGTTCGGCCGATTCTATCGATCGCTCCCCCCCTCTCTCCGACGCCGAGTAATTCTTGGCGAATTATTCAAATTCTATCGGTGCACGTTCGATTCGACGTAATGATAAAAGAAAGAAAAAAAGAAAGAAAGAAAGAAAGAAAGGAGCGAGAAAGATAGCACGAGATAAAAAGAGGGAGAGAAAAAAAAATGTACTTTCATCAGTGGAGTGACATAACACGGCGAGCGAAGGTTTTTTTTTTCTCTCTCTTCGCCGTCACTCAGCTGTCTCGTTTCGCAGCGAGGTTCAGCAAATTGCAATCTCTCCCCCCCTTTTTTTCCCTAGATTCCCTTATTTGCCCTCCCTTTCCACGCCCCCCCTCCTCGCCTTTCAACGATCAAAACCCCCACCCCTTTCTCCTCTGTCAGACACACGTGTCGACGATACGTTTCGCTTTTCCAATCGACGCGTACGCGACACACGTGGTAATGCGCGTTCACAATGGGCAATAAAAACCGAGCAGATACGGAATCCTTATTTTTCTTAAGTTCGAGAGTCTTCGTTGCGTATGCCTCCCGTTAACGTAGCAAGCGTGTCTCGATATTCCTTTTAATTCCAGATTAATTCAATTCTGTCGATTCGTCGCGGAACGAGAAGGAGCGACGAGCGTTACGATTTGGGGAATACTCGGCGCATGCGCGCGAATACAGAAGCGAACGGGAATGCACGAGTACGGGAGCGAAGGATGCTCGTAGTATTTTCGTAACGTAGCCAAGTAATCACCTTATGTTGTCTATTGAATCTACAAGTGGTTGCCTCGCTGTTCGAATGCCGTACACGAATTCGAGAGAGAATTACTACTCTCGATTTCTCTACGGAATGTCGAGGTGGAGATATTAGTTCGAAATATTATCGTCGAAAAGATACACTCGATCCGCGCGATTAAATGGAAAAACCGTTGCGGCGCTCGTAAAATTTTATGCGAGCGGACGAAAAAGAGGAGGAAAGGAAAAAATATATATAAGAAGGAGAGACACAGAGGGGGATAGATACCGAGAATAGAACGTAAAGAAAGGAAGAAAGAAAAAGAGAGAGGAAGGGAAAAAACGATAATCATAAGCAAGAGAAATAAACCTTGGCGCCAGTTTCCGTGCTTTCTCGTTCGCCGAGCGGAACGGAAGCGGGTGTTTTTCCAGGAAAATAAAATCGTGGAACACGGCAAACACATTTTTCGCTCGCAACACACTGTCACGAACGAAACGTGTTCGCGATTGTTCTTGTCCCATTTCTACCTATTTGCGCGCCAGTACAAATTTAACGGAAACAAAAAATTTCACGAGAAAAACTTATCTCCTCGACGTGAAACCGGAAAGAAAAAGAAACGCTGTTCCTGCTCGATGGAAAACGAGGATGAAAAGAAGGAAGAGCGCTGTGTTGGAATGGAAATTAATCCCTGGGAAAGAGTGGGCGAGAGTAGACAAAAGATCGTACCTTGAAGATCGGCCGCGCAGTTCCCCTCGTGGCTCCGTTCGCGGATAAATCTTACGCAAAACATGTCACCCCGTGTCGCGCGAGGCATAAACGACCGTGGGCGACGAACGACTGCGCGAGGAATTCGATAATGGAAATGCGGCACGACGGCGTGGTTGGCTCCTGGTATAACCGGTAAAACCGTAGACGGTGAGGAGCAAGGGAGAAAGAGGAACAGAGAGAGAGGAGGAAAAAGCAAGAAAGAGGGCAGAGCAGCGAAAGAAGAAGCGAACGAAAGAGGAAAAGAGCGGCAGGGAAAATACAGAGAGAGGGTTCAAAGAGTTTCTCTGGCCCTCGCTCTCCGCTGTTTTTCTCTGTGCGTCTGCCTTTTCATCCGTTTCGTATCATCCTGCTCGACGTGCACACGTACATAGTATATTCACGCAACTTGGAAACTTTCGTATCCGCGTTCATTCGAGGGAGGAAAGGAAAAAAATCTCCGTTTTAAATCTCGTTATAAATAACGGAGGAATTGGTGAAACGGGAAGTTGAGAAAAAGAAAAACGGGGAGATTAAAAAATTAAAAAACAAAAACCGTCTATCGAGAACATTCTTTTGTAAGCATTCTGTGAAAAAGGCGGCGCCATTCGTCGCCCTTTGTGCATTTTCAAAAAAAAAAAAGCGAAAAAATAAAACCAATTCGCCAAATTACTTTCAAATTCGAATTAATAGAATAATACAATAATAATACAATAATACAATAAAATAATACAATAATATAATAATAATACAAAAATAACTCGTACCCTCTCTTCCTCGCACCGGATCCAGAACAAAAGAAGAAGAAAAAGGAGAAGGCGTATCGTCTCCTTCGTCTCCGACGCGAAACTGACTTTTTTCCCACCGTTTCATTTGCCCCTCCGCTCCTCCCCCCTCTTCTGATCCGCGACACTGCCGATTCGCGGCGCATCTTTGTGCGAGGACGCAACGATAAATGCACGCGGGAGATCGCTCGAGAAGGGCGCGAGAATCGCGGCGGCGGGTTCGCACAAATGCGGAGGAGGGGAGGGAAACCGCGGCGTTTCCCTGCTAAAAATCTATACAAACCTCCGTGCCACCTGTGCACAGCCCCGCGTTAAAGGAGACGAGCGTGTTGCCACGCGGCGAGGAGAGAGAAGAAATTCGCAATTCCGTTCGAAAAGGAAAGATCGGCGGTGCTTTTTTATTTTTTGGTGATTTTTATCACCGAGATGTCGATCTCGAGAGAAGAAAATACTCGAATCTCAAGGCATTTTACGGAGAGCCTGGTGGCAAAAGTGGTTAATAAGATTGGAAGATTAAAATTTAATTATCCGTCGGGAGAATGGAAAAGAGGATGTTCTCGTAAGGATTTTTCTGAATGAGGAGGGGAGGGGGCGAAGAGAGTGCACTGTCAATACAGCGGGTTTGGAAAGAGCGTCGAGGTATATTCCCTTCTGATACTCCAACTTTGGATACCTGTGAGCGTGGCAACGTGGAGAGAGAGAGAGAGGGGGGGAAAGGTTAAGGGCCGTGGACGGAGGGTGAAAGTCGCGCCATGGAAGACACCAGTCTCTTTCCTCCACGGTTTCTCATCGTCGAAACAAAGAGACGCGGCGAACCGATTTCCTCCTGCGCTTCTCATTTCGATTCCAGTATCGTGCGATTATTTTCCATTTCTTTTTTACAAATATTACGTATTTTTAATTACAGCGGCGTGCAACAAATTTTCTTCATCTCGAGGTTTTGAATAATATCTCTTTTGCTCGTGAGAAACAATCGAATAGAAATCGGTAAACAGGATTTTAATCGATATACTTCGATACGGGTTCGTCGAGATTTCCCTTCGATAAAAAATAAAAGAGTCTGTTTGCATAACGAACGACCCGCAGGAGGTGCCGATTATTGCAGGGGGCTGTTAGTAAAGGGGCCGAATCGTTCGTTTCGATACGAGAGTAAAGAAAAACCATCGAAAATTCGAAAATTCGTACACGTTGATTCGAGAGAAATCGGAAGAAATTTTTATTATTAACACATTCTCTATAAAGAATACAAACTCCTCTTACTGCCATTTCATTTTTCATCCACCTCGTCTGGTCTGTCCGTTTCTTTCCGTAATAGGAACTCCGTATATAACACGTATATGGTAAGTACACTGCACTTTAACGCCTCTCTATTACGTATCCGACGCAACACTGTACGTATAATATAATAAAATTTACACGGATTCAAGTTCACTTACCCACACCTCTACTTAAACACACACGTAAACGGCCGTAATAACATTTTTCAATACTCAACGAGAAATCGAGATACGAGTCGAGCAGGATGGAAAATAAAAAAGATCTTGCAGAGGCAAGTGAACTATCGTATCGTGCGTGTAGGTGGAGCTGGAGTAGCCGAGAGATAAGAACAACGTTGCACCCTTGCGGCGCGTGAGAATAGCGACGAATAACCTCGTAATATATATATACTTTTTTTACGAAAAATCGCGATAAACCGCTTACAAGGCGAGCACGCGCAGAAATGGGCGAGTGAAAGGATACCTTGAAGTAAGCAAGTAAACTATTTATACGTGAATGTAACGCGAGATGAAATGAACTGTGCATAGCTCAAACGACAAGTGTACGACAGTTTGTTTCGGTTGGCGCGAATTCGAAAGAATTCGAGGAGAAAGAGAAATTCGCAAATCGCTTACGCACACCGCGTTTCTATTTTCTCTCTTATGACATAAGCTTGTCTACCATCTGTCTTCGACACGTTTCTAAGCAAGCACTTAGTTATCGAACGAAGGAGAAGAGAGGAAGAAACTACGTGCCAATTACGAGAGCAAACTTTTTTCACGATTTAGCGCTCGTTATTCCCTTCGTTTCGAATCATTCGATGAATCCTCTGCTCTCGGTCGGACGTGCAACAAGGAAGAGAATTAAGATTGCTCTCCAACTCGCAGTTGTATTTCTATCCCCGCGCGCCAAGAGAACGCTTCACGCGTGCCGTAATTAAAATCGCAATTAAAAATCACGTTTGGAAGGAATCCTACGTACTCTTATTTCCCGCATTCCGTTCCCAATATCGAGAATTTAAATTTCTTCTCCACACGCAAAATATGCTGTTATTATTTATTTAAAAACGACGTGACAATCTTTTTTCAATTCACAAAAATTCGTGCAACAGAGGATCGATAATAACAAAGATTTTGACATTTTGATTTTTCGTCAAATAAAAAATAAAAGGATAATTAAATCCTCTCGGTTCATTAGCGCGAGGTACGTGGCGCGAAACGTAAGGTTTCGTCCTCTTCCTCCCTCCCCCTTCCCCCCCTACGCGCGATCGAGGGGGACAATTCATTTGAAAAGCTGCGCTTTGAACCGATACACGAGCGAGTATATAGTATTTTTAACTCGGGCGAAGAAGAGGCCGCGAGAGCGAAGGGATATACGGAACGGAGAAAGAAAGATTTAAGAGTGTTAGAGCATCTAATCAGTGGTTCTCTGTGCGTAGTAAAGGATGCGAGTGTGGAGGCAAAGTAAGCGGCAAATATTCCCCCTCTCCTTCCTTTCCAGCTCCCCCCCCCCCTCCCTCCGCGCTATTCGCTCTAACAGGGTGTACGGTGCAATGCGAGAAAAGAGAATACGAAATGAAAAAGGAACGGAACGAGAGAAAGGATATCAAGCGGATCTGGGAAATGAAAAAGCTTGAAGAGTTTTCTTCCTGAAATACGCTTTTTTGAAAAGATTTTATTATAAATTAGCTTAAAAATTTTTGAGAAATTGAAATGAATATTGATCAATGGTAAAATTAAATTATAATTAAATGAGGAAATTTTATAGGAAATATGTAAACATCGGTCGTTAAAATATAGAGAGAGAGAGAGAACCACTGATCCTTGGGTGCTTCGGGGTTAAAGACCGGGTGCAGGTCTTACGTGTGCTCCTCCGCGACTTCAATTTTCTCTTCTCATCTCGTTGTCTCTTTTCCCGTTTCTCCTTCTTTTCACTTCCTTCTCTCGCTATCTTTCAACCCTTTCCATCCCTTATCATCCCTTCCTAGCTCATCTTCCCTTTGTTTAATGGCTCGTATCGACAATCTCTCTCTCTCGCGCGCGGTCCAGAGATATCCGTTTGACAAATTTCTACGAGATTACGTTAAGCTCCAGATATATTCGTTTCGAACGAGATATATATGCGTTTGTACGCTAATCTAAACTCGAAAAGTTTAGGAGAAGAGAAAAAAATACGAATTCTATTTGATCGATCTTTTCTTTGAAGTGGAAAAGTAATTTTATTCGCGACAAAGTAGTTTAATAATAGGAAAGATAAATGGAGAAAGAGACGTTTATTCGAGCGTTCGGATCGACAGATGCAGATGTTTCCACTTTTTTCCCTTTTCTAGCCGAGTTCTTATCGGATTCCTGAGGGATTAGCTGTCGCCGAGATGAGATCACATCATGCCGGAAGAACGTGCAATGCTCGTAATCCTAACCCGTTAACTTTCCACTTCTCTTCGTCAATTTCCATCATACCGTTTTTTCAACGTAAAATGAGGCGATAATCGGGATGATTGAGCTTCTACTTTGATCCCATTTATTTAAAAATACAAATTATCTATTTTTAACCGATCACTCTTTGACTTTCTTTAATATCCAATATTAACGACGTACGTTCGCAAATTTAATTTATTCCGTTCGACGAGGAAAAAATTTCTCCCTCTTAATAGCCTTCGTCCTTTTATCCGTGGCAAATTTCTACGGTGTTATTAAGGGATTCAAAGTAGGCTTGAAACTAAGATCGATAAGCCCCTCCGCGACAGCATTTCATTTCTTCCACTTTTTAATAATCCTTCTTAATATTCTCGCTAATCGAAGTAAATGTCACGAATCGACTAATAGATATTTGCTGCCAACTATAATTATATACTAAATATATATACTATTGTACGATTGTATATAATAATATTTCGTCCCTTATTATTCACAAAATTGTCAAGTCTGTCAAAGATAAAACGCGAGATTGATTAATGACAAAGATATATTATCAGTTGCGAAGAAATAAATTGTCTCGAGGTGACAAAAAAATAAGAACATATATTTCTTTACACGAGTGTCACTAGTCGAATGTTTATTCAGCCAACTTCGTTCTAAACCGTGGTGTTCGGAAAGTAATTTCGTTTCTTTATACGAATATCATTAGTCGAACGTTTATTCAGCCAACTTCGTTCTAAACCGTTCGGAAAGTAATTTCGTTTCTACATATGAATGTCACTAGTCGACCGTTTATCCAGCCAACTTCGTTTTAAACCGTGGTGTTCGAAAAGTAATTTCGTTTCTTCACGCGAGTGTCGCTAGTCGAACGTTTATCCACTTAACTTCGTTCTAAACCGTTCGGAAAGTAATTTCGTTTCTTCACATGAGTATCACTAGTCGACCGTTTATCCAGCCAACTTCGTTTTAAACCGTGGTGTTCGAAAAGTAATTTCGTTTCTTCACGCGAGTGTCGCTAGTCGAACGTTTATTCAGCCAACTTCGTTTTAAACCGTGTTAATATCGTATATTTTGTGAGTTGGCATTTCACGGTTTATTTATAAGAAAAATTCATTCGATTTTGTGCGGTTGCGTTTTTCACACGTGATTTAACAAAGATGCGAAACCGAAAGGAGCATTTTCGGCATATTTTACTTTTTTATTACCGAAAAAGTGAGGAATGCTGTTCAGACAAGAAAAAAGTTGTGAAGTCTCTTGTGAGAAGGTGTATTAAGGATACGCCAGTGTCAAACTGGTTTTCAAAATTTCGTTCCGACAATTTCGACGTTAATGACCACGTTCTGGAAGACCAATCGAAGACAAAATAAAGTCAAACGAAGGGAACCAACGAACAACTCGAGAGATTGCCACGAGATTGAACTTCTCGAATTTCTCGAATTTCTCGATTGTTCGTGATCGCGTGAAACGACTTGGTGTTTCGTTGTCATGAAAAAGAAACAAAATTACTTTTCAAACAACCATATTTCGTAGGAGAGAGAAGAGCGAAACGAAGGGAGCAGCTGCGACTTTTCCACCCTCGAAAAGATGGAAGCAGAGTTGGAAAAAAGATGGTAAGCAGGGGTTCCGGTGCTCGGATACGGAACAGGCAGCGGAAAATTTATCGAGCTCTCGGTGTGGCGGGAGTCAAGCTGCGTGCAGCAACACGCGACTGCGCCACCGACGCCCATCGCTTTATGAAAACGATGATTTCTGGGCAAAGATTTCCCGGAGGGGCCGTGCACGATAATTCGCTTCTCATTCAAATCGACCGCCACTCGATCGATTTCGCTAAAGAGTAAAGTAATAAACGTTTCTCTCATCCTTCTCGATTACAACTTTATAATTATAACTTTTAAACAAACCTTCTCAGACTCGTAATTACGACTCATTTATATTTAAGCGATGAAACAAAAAGACGAAACAAAATTACGCTTTTGTATCCTTAAAAAAAAAAGAAATACCAATTTTTTTCCACTTTTTGAAAACGAGACGATAATTTTTCTTTTCCAGGAAACGTTCACGGAAGTTATCTTATCCCTTAAATCCATCTAAACCCGGCATAAATCAGGACCATGACCTAGACAGCGTACGGGCTGTCGCTACGGATCGTCTAGTATGCGCGGGATGAACGATGGAGGGAGAAAAATGAAAAGAAGAAAAAAAGGAGAAGAGGCTCCTAAAAATAATATCGTAAAACCACGAACCACGATGATGGCTTGTCTACGCGCGTACATATACATATACATACATACATACATATATATATATATATATATATATATACACGTAAGCTTATACGTACGCTTATACATATATTATGAACACGTTATAGGACGTGGAAGTCTATTTCGAACCGAAAGACATTCTGTATCCAGCCGTTCTCGCAACACGCAGCCTTTGATACAGCCACGATATATACGTATATACACGGGAGAGAACTGCATCCCCTTCGATGCCTGCCAGGGGTTCTCAGCCGTGTAAACAAGCGCGGGGTGTAAGCGGATCTTCTCCCCTTCGTGGAAAAACACGTGAGTTTACATCGTCCGCGATGAATATTCCATTTTGACTTGCATCCATCGAGAAACAATTTATTTCTTTTTTCGAGATTTAACAATTTTTTAAAATCTGGCTTTGTTTCGCAGTGGAAAATTTCCGTGGATTCAAACATGCTACTTTTGTTAATCACAAATCTGGGAGCAAGAGGAGAGAATTCGTTCGTGCATCGAGATTGAGAACCGCTGTAAATCGGCGTGCACATCTGGCTACCCTGGAAACGTGGGAGTTGAGAGTAAAGTATAAACTATGGGGTGGCACCCCATCTCGTAGCGGGCTACCTACCACCTCCTCCTCCCACCATAGACGTAGGTAATATCATCGTCCACGCGAGTTGCCAGCCCCGTCTACGCAACTCGTTGCACGAAATAGGGTGACAAAGGTACAGAAATACTAATACAAACGTACAAAACAGAGATACACTGTTGGCGTGGTAGTAGTAGCTAGCCACCACACATTTGGACGAAATAGAACGGGCGAAATGCGCATTTGTGCGAGAGAGGAGGGGGAGGCTCGTGCAAGAGAGGCTATAAATTTAAAGGGGACGCGCAGGGTCGCGCAGTGCCCCATGGAAGCCAGTTTCCATGGTGGTCCAGATCTCTCGTGGCGGCCAGAAACGCGCAAAGGGTTGCTAAAAGCCATTCACGGGACTAATGGCTAATGGGGTGTCCTTAACACGCTGCCGAATCTACTGCGCCGTTTACCTCCCCCTTTGTGCCTTCGAGAGCGAATCCATCCCGAATACCCGAGGAAGAAATTCATTTATTAACCCACCAGTTGCCCTATTTACGAAACGAAACTTGAAGAATAGCTTCTATATAATTCCTCCGATTCTTGTCAACAGATTCTACTGCGCCGTTTACCTTTTGTACCTTCGAGAGCAAATCCATCCCGAATATTCGAAGAAGAAATTCATACGAAACTTGGAGAATAGCATATAAGAGATTCTTCACGGAGGAGAAGAAGAAAGGAGAAGGATAACCACTGAAAGATTGTAGGAGAATATAATATACAATTTATTTTTCTTTTTGATAGTAATTTCTCCTATTCTTGTCAACAGATCCTACTGTGTCATTTTACCTCCTCCTTTGTGCCTTCAAGAGCAAATCCATCAAATATTCGAGGAAGATATTTATATAAAACTTGAAGAATAGCATGTAATGCAGAGATTCTTCACGAAGGACAAGAAGAAAGGAGAAGGATAAACTGAAAGATTGTAGGAGAATATAATATACAATTTATTTTTCTTTTTGATAGTAATTTCTCCTATTCTTGTCAACAGATCCTACTGTGCTCTTTACCTTCCCCTTTGTGCCTTCAAGAGCAAATCCATCAAATATTCGAAGAAGATATTTATATGAAACTTGAAGAATAGCATGTAATGCAGAGATTCTTCACGAAGGACAGGAGAGAAGAAAAGGAGAAGGATAGCCACTGAAAGATGGTAAGAGAATATAATATACAATTTATTTTTCTTCTTGATAGTAATTTCTCCTACTCTTGTCAACAGATCCTACTGTGTCATTTTACCTCCTCCTTTGTGCCTTCAAGAGCAAATCCATCAAATATTCGAGGAAGATATTTATATAAAACTTGAAGAATAGCATGTAATGCAGAGATTCTTCACGAAGGACAGGAGAGAAGAAAAGGAGAAGGATAGCCACTGAAAGATGGTAAGAGAATATAATATACAATTTATTTTTCTTTTTGATAGTAATTTCTCCTATTCTTGTCAACAGATCCTACTGTGCTCTTTACCTTCCCCTTTGTGCCTTCAAGAGCAAATCCATCAAATATTCGAAGAAGATATTTATATGAAACTTGGAGAATAGCATGTAATGCAAAGATTCTTCATTGAAAAATGGTAAGAGAATATAACATACAATTTATTTTTCTTCTTGATAGTAATTTCTCTTATTCTTGTCAACAGATCCTACTGTGCTCATTACCTCCCCCTTTGTGCCTTCAAGAGCAAATCCATCAAATATTCAAAGAAGATATTTATATGAAACTTGGAGAATAGCATGTAATACAGAGATTCTTCACGAAGGACAAGAAGAAAGGAGAAGGATAGCCAGTGAAAGATTGTAGGAGAATATAACATACAATTTATTTTTCTTCTTGATAGTAATTTCTCCTATTCTTGTCAACAGATCCTACTGTGCTCTTTACCTCCTCCTTTGTGCCTTCAAGAGCAAATCCATCCAATATTCGAAGAAGATATTCATACAAAACTTGTAGAATAGCATGTAATGCAGAGATTCTTCACGGAGGAGAAGAAGAAAGGAGAAGGATAGCCAGTGAAAGATGGTAAGAGAATATAACATACAATTTATTTTTCTTCTTGATAATAATTTCTCCGATTATCAACAGATAAATATTGAGGATTAAATAGGGTCCAGGCCAAGCGGTTGTTTCTCTGTCAACCCTCTGTCAATCTTCCCCTTCCGGAATCGAAGAAATCTCACCGCAATTTTGAAGCATCCACTCGGGTTGAATACATAAATTACGCGTGGATAACGTTTGCGACCGCTATAACTCTGCCGGGGGATCTATAAATATCCCGCCAACTCCTTCCAACAAGTTATGGAACGTATGGATTAGGTCAACACCTATTACCGTATAATGTGAAACAAATGTTAAAACAATGAGAACCGTTAATAAGTGTACTTCGTTTCTATAAATAATTGTAAGATCGATTATTGTTAAGATTTGGAGGCGAGATTGGAGAGGAGGAAACTTACCGAGTTGCGTCTGATGCGTGGGCGTAGGAGCCGGCCTAACCTTGTCCGGCGGACACCTCCTGGTCGCAGCTACGGTGGCTGGCAAGGGTATGCTCGTGCTTCCAGCGCCAGGACCGCCACCTGCACCCCCGACTGCCGACTGCTTGTTGTACGGCGACGGCAATCTGGATGGATCGAAGAAACAGATTTAGAAAGTCACTCGTTACTCTTATCGTTAACGCCCTCTTTCGTTTCTTATTTAAAAAAATTCAATCCGAATCAACCACGATGTCCTCTATTTTCAAAAAGAAAAGGTTTATTTTACAAAGAGTTAGTCTTCACCAAATTCACGAAATTTCATACGAAATAGGGATGAAACGATCCGGTAATTGTATTAATTAATTCCCTTTCTTTCTCTCCGTTTCTCTCCCCGTTCATCGAGTAATAATAATCTCGGCTGCATCGCGTAAGAAGTAGTAGCGCGAGAGAAATCGAGAAGCGATAAACTCGTCAAAGGCGAATGGAAATTCTCGATCCGTGTTTAGTTTCGGAAAGCGATTGGATCGCATAGCAAAATCGGGGGAAAAAAGCGGAAAGTGAGAGGGCAAACGCGAGAGAAATAAAAGGAAGAAAACTCGACGAGGGCGTTAACGCGCCGGCCAAAGAAAACGCTGGTGAACGAAAACACGAGGAGGGAGAGAGAGCCTCGTTGGTGGTCGTTTCGAGCGCGATTCCTTTTTTCTTCTCGTTGCAGCGAAATCTCTCTTTCGTCGATTTGTTATCCGAGTGATTTTTAATAATCGAGAAATATCTGGAATTATTTTCCCTGTTTCTTTCTCTACGTAATATGGCATAGTAGAGAAAAATACGTAGAAAGTTTTAGAAAAATATATATTGAGGACATATATATCCGGAAATGAATTAAAAAAAAAGAAAAAAGAATTGTATTTTAATCAAATTAAACGTGAAAGAAACGTGGCGAATGAGCGTAATAGATTTCACGGCGAATAAATCTGGGAATGAAAATAAGACTGAACGACGTAGCCAAGGGTAAAACCCATGAGACGCGTCACACTCGTGAAACGCGAGAAGAAATGCGAGATAACTCGTGAAATCTACCGAGTTTCCCTAACAATCCTAACCTAACGTGTCGCGTCACCGAAGAATGGTAAATATTTGGCTTAAACGATGACGTCGGTATCTGGATACTCGAAGAAGCTCCTCTCTTTTCTCCCGCACACTTTTGTCGATGAATCAACCAATGAAAGCATCGCTTTCCTAGAAACGACCAAGGCTAAGAGAATTATTCTCGTTTTGGGATGTTTCGATCGATACGTCAGGATACGCGGAAATATCTATTCCTGTATTCTTTTTCCCTCGAAACACTGGTTTTAAATAAAACGAGGAGTAAGGATTTTTAATACTTTACGAATCTTGATAAGTGAAATGCTACTATTATTTGTATACGTTTGAACCGATGAATATGCACGCCTCTATTTCGCATGTTGCCCGATTATTTTCAAGCCTAAGGGTAAAATGTAGGAACAAGACGCGTTAATGGGCTGACCTCCTTTTACGACTCGAATAAAAATTTTCAATGGTGCGGTGGTTATAGGCGCATTATAACGCGTAAAGAACGGCGAGACGTTTATTGGAGGCGAACTGTACCCGTGCCGATAAGCAAGGCGCATCCTCGTGTCCCCCTCGGGATGTACGAGGATACGAGACTCGTGTCGACTGGACGATATTGATCGTAAGAATTGATACAAGACCGGTTATTCTGTTTAAAAACGAATCATCTACCCACACGCTGCTCGTAGATAAGGTAGAATTGCGAGTACGGAATCGTACGTTTTATTTTTAATATCGAATTAGATGGTTTTGCTCGGTTTAATCGCACGAGTACAAAGATAAAAAAAAAAAAAAAAGAAGCGAGATGGAAAACGAGTAAATACTTGTTTCTTTGTTTTGTAAGTATATAATCTTTATCCTCTATTTTTATCCGCTGACGCGAAATTTATTTTTCTCTCGTTTCGCTATTCACTCGAAGAGAATAAGATACAGGCTTATATTTTCCGCGGTGTTTAAAATACTTACTCCTGTACTAGAGTTAATGGTGTCTACCTATATCCGAGGAAAGAATAATTACACCTTTCATTTCGCGTAAAAATTTTCCAAAGAAATTTATTTACCGGTCTTTATATACCTACTTGTGCAAGTGGGTATATAAATTAAATTCTTTATTTTCTCTTCACTGTCGTAATTATTATTTAACGGATACGACGCGATTTTTTTTCTTGCGATTAGAGATTCGTTCAAACGGATATTTTTCAAATTTAGTAGTTTAAAGGAAATATCGTTTCACCTAAGAATGTTTTTTTTTTCAACTGTACCAATCCGTATACCGTGGAAGAGAAATGGTGGTCCATAAAAATTTACGAGCTTTTCTCCTTTGTCGATTCGTTCGTTCACGCAGCGGCGTGCGAGATCCGTCCGAGTCGTGGCGATACATCGATGGTAATAGATCGTAGGATAAAAAAAGAGGAAGAGAAAAAAAAATTGAAATGTTTTCCCGCGACGATACATTGACGTCGCGCGGAAGAAAAAATCATTTCAATCTTAGGAAGAAACCTGCCAGTAGAGAACGTTTCGGCGATATTTACGAGGGTAATATCAGGAATTAATGTTCTCGGTCGGTGTTGCGAACAGCAGCGCCATCGGTATCGCGTTTTGCAATTTCTGTCGACTTCTCTGCAACCAGCCGACATATTAATATGGCAAGATATGACGTGC
Organism: Apis cerana; assembly: GCF_029169275.1. Lineage (NCBI taxonomy): Eukaryota > Metazoa > Arthropoda > Insecta > Hymenoptera > Apidae > Apis > Apis cerana. The sequence continues at coordinate 12,946,684 of NC_083854.1, forward strand.
TTTGACTGTAAACACCGTCTTTACGACGCCTTTGTCCCTCGTTCGTAGGCAAGAGGTGTTTCTTCGAATGGTTGCACGCTATCGAAGATATTATTAAGCTTTGAACATCAAGGATGAGGCGTTAAGGGTGTGAAACTTCTAAGCTTACGCTTGTAAAGTACCATCCTTTTTGCGGGATCCCGTTTCACGGTTCAATGTCGTAAACTTAACGAGATAGAATACCGCTCCCTAAGAAACTCAGAATCGAGTTTCACGGCCAAAATTAACGCGGTTGGGATTCGAATTCGATCGGAATCTTTTGTGGTAGGTAAAAATCTTTCGTCCGCTTATTTACTTTTTAATTTTAAATAAAATTAACAACGATAGCGATGCGTGAATTGTTATTTGTTTCGATTCGAATCGAAATACGAAACAATAATAAGGGTGAATCATCGCACGGTTAAACGAAAGCTATTAATTATAAGACTTGTTATCGAATCGATGTATCGGTCTTCTAGTTGTACGAGTGTTATTAACTCGAATGATGGATCACGTTGCAAGAATTTCATATGCAAAACGCGTGTTCGGTTACGCACACACGCGTGTTGATCGTGTCTCGTGCACTCGTGATACGGACACGTCGTGGAGACAATTAATGCAGACACAGGCATGCAGGTATATATATATATGCACGGCAAAGGAGATTCTGTTAATTACTCAAGCCTCTGGTTTCCATATCCGTTGGGAGGCCCTCGAGGATCGATATCCGATTTCTCCTCCCTGCCATTTCGACCGCACGCTTCCCAAAACTGACATTGCTACGATTCTTCCATCGACACGATGCGCACGATCGAATCTCCTTTTCGACGATAACTTTAACTAAACTTTACACCGTCGAGCACATATACAGTGCGAACAGAGATACGTAGAATATTATTTTAACAAATTGTTGTTAAAGCGAATCTATTCGATCGTATCGATTCATTGAGCGGCAAAAAGGATGCACGAAAAAAAATATTTTCGCCCCAGATAATATTACAACAATAACCCAACTGATGATAACGGTATCGTAATGACGGTAACGATAGCGTTCTATAGACGAACGACTCGAGTTCCGGTCTACATAAAATCACCGTTTCCCGTTAACGAGATCGCCTAGATTTCCTAAAGTCATTCATCGAAATACACGCTTCGAAAAAAAAGGAAACAATACCCTATACCGAATCGTTCGAAGGATTAAAAAATCTAATTTCGAATTAGTTTAAAATCGTCTTATCGTAAAGAAAAAAGAAGAAAAAAAAATCGCGAGAAATATTCTGCTTGGCAAGGAAGGCAGTGTTTCGAGATAATCCACGGAGATCGAATAGAGCTAGGTTATGGTCGGTTCGTAAAGAGAGGAAGAAAAAATGAGGATCGTTAGCTCGTTAACGGCGATAAATAACAGAGTTGGACGGTGGAGCAACGCGTAAAATTACGGTTTTACCTGAACGAGACGAGAACGATCGTCTGAGAGGCGTAGCCGAGTCGTGAGGCGAGTTCGTGAAAGCGCGAACGACGCGGCGCGCGACCCCACCTCGGGACCCGGATCGCGTGTCTTCGTGGCTAGATCTAATTGGCCGGACGATCGGGAAAAAATTGGCGCGGACCGAGCCGCTAAGTTTCGAAGCAATTAGAAGGAATGTCGCCGGGTGGCGCGGCGTGGCGATAGGGATCTCTACTTTTTACCTAACCCTGTGTACACACGGTTGAGCACAAGTGCCGTTACCAACTTCCCCCACCCCCTGCGCGTGACTTAACTATATCGAACCACGCCGCGTCCGTTTTGCGCATAGTTGTGCATCTCGCGCGGATAACCGTATAGGATATATAGTTCGCTCGACCAATCCGCGTGCACTTTAGTTGTTGCGCGTTCAAAAAGTAACTGGTTAAAAACCTCGAATAAAATTAGTTTAAGCAATCACTCGTTAAAGAGTGATTATAGATGATCCGCTACATTTTTGAACGATAAATAATCGAAATAGCTTCGACTGTTAAATTTTCCCCATCACTGTTGGGAACAGATGCAATGAATCGTCGTTTGATGATCGTTCGAAGCAAATCACTTTTTAATAGGTTGTGTCATACGACGAATATCGCTTATTGATTTTCATGAAATTTTTTCCTACAAAGATAATTGTTCGGAATTGGATTATTAAAATGCATTTTTCGCGTAGCTACAATTATTTCCTATTTTTATTACGTCTTGCAATAATAAAATGTTAAAGTAACTTTATTAACGTAACTTCAGCTATTAAATTTTCCCCATCACTGCCTATTACCCTCGCCACCCTATAAACTCTCCGTCGTATTTAATCGATTTTTTTCTGGAAACTAGGTTGATGTGGAAATGAGAAACAGTTACGAACCACGACGAGTATTTTTATATACCGATTGACTCGATTATTATTATTATTTTTTTAATAATGTAAAGAGAAAAATGAAAAATCGAAATTGGACACGCGAACGTAGGGTGAAATTCTTAGTTGGCGCGGTCAACTCGCATAAACATTTCGCGTGAATGAATCTGGTAATTTATCCATGGCACCATGGAGTAATTGCACGGTTAGTCAGTTCTTTTGAAGACCAGTTTGCAACGACGGTGAAAGCGTACACACCACTGATTTTTTCCAACCGTACGCTAAACGATAAATCGTATACGAATGCAAATTGTACTATTCACAACGTGCATAGAAATTCCACGGAGGAGCAATGTCAGCTTGCCCCTTGCGCTAAATCACCATTTAAGAAAATTTAAGAAAAAGCACGTCAAGCGGGATAAATGTTTCCAAGATTTATCTTACTTTGCATAGAAACTTGTAACTGGCCGTAAAAAAGAAAAAAAAACTTGGCCAAAAATTTACGTCTTACCGATGAAAGTGCAACAAAGATAAAAAGAATAACGAAAGCTTAATCATCCCGGTTGACACGATTCATCCACGGTGTAAAATAAACGGAAGACGGATGGGATAACGTTATAACGATATAAATCTGTGTCGAGCAGTAATGTATATTAAAGAATGATCGCGCGTGGCAAGCGTTTCACTCGAATACTTCGCACGAATTGCTAATTCATTCGCGGTATTAGAGTATATTGTGTGTTTGCGTGTGTCATCCGTGGATACGAGCCAAATCGAGTTATTTTCAAGCGAGAGTCCGAGGCATCGATCCTCATAACGGATCACACCTTTCTCGTCCCTCTCTTATTATTAACAAGATCTCGAAAATATCTCTCTATTATTATTATTAAATTAACTCCTATCGTGATAAAATTACATCCGTGCGATAATAACGAAAACAACAACACAACAACAACAATAATAATAATCGAGCGCAAGGAGACGGCAGACATTTGTTTTCAGGACGCATTTGTTTCAAGAGCGCGCATGTTCTCAGGATGTTCTCGCGATAATTCGCGCGAATAGCGGTCGATAATTAATCGGTGGTGGGGAGAGGAGCGCGGAGCGGGGAGGCGAGGCGATTACTCTTCGCTCGAAGGTTGTAAGAGGCGATTCTCGAGTGGTCGATAGAGGCAGAAACGCGAGGAGAAAGTGCGCGCGGCTAGCCGCGCACGGGGAACGGTTGCGCGTTCCTGTTTCCAGAGCAAGGAGATAAATTTAGATAATCTCGGGGAAAAAAGGACGGTGTTCTACCAGGAAGGGCGACGTACTATTTCACGCGGATGATATTATTATCGCGGCCGCTTAACCGCTTATTATTCCTCGTCTTCAGAAACGCAAGGACGCGGGACAAACGTTTATTAGGCATGGCTGTATTCCCGGCTTTCGCCTATGACTAACGTCTCCCGATATATCTTTTGCTTGTCCGCCACCATGATTTCCTTTCGATCCTCTCCCCACCCTGGGGAAAATCGGATCTCGATTCGATCGTGATTTCTATCGATCGTTCGAATAACGATGCCCTCTTGCTTTAAAGGATCGCGATAAGATGATCTGTCATCTTAAAATCTCGAAGAAGACACGCGAACGGAAACGCAAATAAGAAGATTTGGATTTGGGAAAGGATTTGGTAAGAGAGGGGGAAAAAATGTCCAAAGCGGATCCAAGTTCTCATGGCACGACCGGATCTTCGCTTCGAAACGATCGAACGCTCCTCCTCCTCCTCCTCTTTGTTCGCGACAAGAGGCCGTCGAAAGGTTACACTTAATTATGACATTCGGGAAGGCACGTTTTACCAGCGGGAAGTGACTTTCCCTCGAGTGCTTGTATATACGGGAGAGAATACATTAAAGTAATTGAGGAGTTTGTGTAAAAGTTGTTTGATGACATGCGCATTCATATATATGTGTATGATGTGTGTGTGTATATATTGCCTATTTTCATTATATATAAATAAGAAATTTACACGGATAATACGGTAAAATATTTAAAAATCTTTCCAATCTTTTTAAAACGTGTAAATGTTTTTGAAAATGTTTCGAATTTAGATTTTTTATTTATCGATGTCATAAATGAGTAATTGATTTTTAACCCGAATCATTATTTTACACGCGAAATAATTATTGATCGATTCATTTCGATTGTCGTAATTACGAAATTAATTAAAACGTTCCATTCAATTTTCCGTGAATGGTTTTCAATAAAGAGAACAATTTCAACCGTGATTAATCGAATTTCGATCGATCGAAATCCTAATTAAATTTCTACAATTATATATTAAAACGTGGGAGGATATATTCTCTATTCATCCGATGTTAAAAAAAGATGAAAAATATTATGTTATACACCGTTACTGAAATTTTACTTAGCTACGAAAATTATTATTTTAATTACGATCCTTAACGAGTTCTCCACGCGTGCGAAAATAACAGTAATATCGAGCATGGCATTTCCAGCATGGCAATCTCAATAGAGAACGGAGGATCGAAAGCGGGATATTCAACGGCGAGCGAATACAAAGGGAACGGTGATTTCGCGTATAACGATCAACGATCGATCTCTCAATGCGTCCAACTTGCGCACTTTGACCAGGCGATCGCTAACAGAAGCGAGAACGTACTCGAGAATCTATTTCTGCGACCATTCACATCGAAAACACGAACTCACACTCGTCTCTCTCGAATGTCTTTGAACTCGTTCGCTAAATAAAGAGAATTTTCGCTCGAAAGCGAACGAAGGGAAAGGGAGACGACGACCACGACGACGACTACGACAACGGCGTGGAGGACGAAACGAAGGGAGAAAATGATGGCCCCGCGTGAAATAATCGCGCGAGTCGCGAATAATAAATCAAACGGGTCGACTCGGCGGGCGTAATACGTTGAAAAAGGAGGGAGGAAAGGGCAAGGAAAAAGGAAGGACACGAGAAAGAAAGAGAAAGTATCTCTTTAGAATCGCGACCGTGCTGCGGCCACGTGCTTCGCGAATAACCGACCCGTGCTCGACTTTTTTCCCCTACTTTTTTCTTTCCTATCTTCCTTCGCCTCTTCTTTCCCCTAACGCGCCGCGCCATTACGTTTTCCCTCCTTTCGATCGAACTATTTTTCGTATTTACGATATTTGTTAATCTTGAAAAAAATATACGGAAAAACGGTCGACGATTTCTTCGCAAAATAATCCATAATTTTCGTGCTTGAATCGACTTAACGTAATTCCAAATTTATCGCAATTATTATTATTATTATTATTATTACAAATTCTCTTGATTTGCTTCGTTTCGTTTCTCGACTCGTTTAACGCAAAAAAAAAAAAAAAAAAATAACTTACTTACTTTTATCGCGTAGATCTTACAAAATCTTATTACTCCACGTTCTAAAACACGATCAGATTTTTGATTTCGTTACACCAACTTACTTGTACATTATTCAACTATTCACTCGGTTTAACGAAACACCGCGCACAATCACCGTTTCTTTTCTTTTTCCTTCTTTCTTTTTTACCGTTACACTTTTACCCGTTTCGAAGAGCGCATAGCGAAGCGACAGAATATTCCTCCGGCGAGCAGGCATGCACGCAACGCGGGCAAAAATATCGAGCATGGAAAATGACTGACGAATTTGTACGATACCATTGTATCGGTGTTATCGCGGGGACGTGGGATGTTACGAAATAACGTACATGAAACTCGATCGAATCCGGGAGGACACACGAGCCAGAACAAAGGCGGCCATTTAATAGGGAGTTGATGCATTTGAATTGCACGGAAATCGAGGCGATCCGCGCCTCGAGTGAAGTTTATTCGAAAGGCGTCGTGCCAACAGACCGGTTCTCCCACGGAAACAGTCAAGACTTCGTTTACGACAGAATTTCGCAAAACGGACTTTTTATTTTTCATTTTTATTCTTTTCCCCATTTTCATTGTGCGCGCCGCATTGACTCGCTTCATCTGGCAAAAATAATAATAAATACACCGCTTGTCTATACGCCTTTCGCTCTTTAAAAGGAAACTTCTGCTTTTCGTCAATCGAATCGCCAGGTGCGTAGGATCCGGGGGGTCGATAGACCCTAAAAAATTATTGGAAGCGCCCCCCCCAATTCCGTCCCTCTTCTAATACAACCTTTCGAGCCTCGAACTCGTGTTACAATCATTAACGTCAAGTTTTATCCCGAAAGTATTCTTTTAACGTGAATTTTGGTATTATTATTATTATTATTTCCGTTGTGTGATTCATATTCGCAAACAATATCAGTTGCGCGAGCATTATTCCGAATAGATAAGGAAGCATTATTATCGTATATAATTTGTTGTGCGACGCAGTCATTTGTTAGGAAAAAAAAAAATTTTTTTGAAAAATTACACGAAAAAATTATATTAATATATATCGCTTAAAAAATAAGTTTTTGAAAAAGTCACGTTTTCCCTTCGACCGATTCTTTTTATAAATCTTAGACGTAGAAATTATTAATGCTACCGCAATGTATAGCCTTCCGAAGGAAGTAAAACGCATTAAGAATCAACGTGGTAGTTAATACGATCCCACAAAGAAAATTCTGAAACTCGTTTAAGAAAGAAATAATAAACTTTCTTAATAGGAAGATAGGTTATGTTTCCTTGCCCTATAAAAGTGGAATATCACGTTTTGAAATTTTACTCGAATATCGATTATCGCTATAATTAGAATGGAAAATTCTATTCGTATCTTTCTATTCTATGTATCGAAGGAGTCAATTTCGATCGGTAAAAATGTTCCGTCCGCTGAGAAGAAAAAGTGAGAAAGTTTTTTTGCACGGGTATACCGACAGCGACGAGCGACGATTCGAAAGATGCGTGACAGAATGTTCTCATCGAATCGCGTGTTCGCGTCGGAGGTTCGAGTGCAGAAGGTGTCGAGGTGCGACCTGCACTCAAGGCCTAACCGGTCTTCGGGGCCCCTTGGCGATGCCCAGTCGGAGCCACGAGGCGGGGGATCTGGTTTTGAATTTTTTCCTTCTCAATATAGATCGTGACCGAGCACGTCTTATTCATTCGCGTCCTGTAATTATACACGCTGCGCGATTCTCACTTTTACACAGTTCATCGTCTAACCTTAAATTCTCGACTCGATTAGCTTCTCGATAAATATCACTAGTAAAACGTTCAAAAGCCTGCACTTCAAAGTTGAAACCACGAGACAAAATATTACTAGGTTTCTGCGGGATCTGGGAGAATACGCTTCGACAAACAACACCAAGTAATCACCGTGAAAGTTCAATTCGCAAACTAGGATTCGAAGTCTGTATAACCGAGAGGAAGCATCGTGCATTAAATCGAAGCGAAACGACGAATCGAGATATTTAGATGCATTGCTGAACGACCTTTGTTTCTCGTCCGGCTCGAAATACACGGAGAAAAATGAATGGCAACCGCGTAGAGGATTCGAAGATTTGCAAACGAAATAACCGGTTTTCACTTGGTGGTCGAGAAGAGGGACGCAAAAAGGCCGAGAAACTGAAATTGAATCGTGAACGATACCTGTGCGCTTCCGGTGAATTTGGCAAGCTGCGAGCTTTCCTGTTGGCCCCACCACTACTTCCGCTGTTTCCCATTTTGCACCAATTTTGAGGTTAGCTACTCCGTGCGATCCGAAATAGTATCACTTCTTGCGTGCACTGACACTTCTGACGGTCAAAAGTGTCTCGATGAATCAACCGGTAGACGCGTTCGCGTTAGTAAATAAACAAATAAATGAGACAACCTTCGGCAACGTTTCAACTTGTGTCAGAAAACGAATATTCGTTCCTGTTGTTCTTCGTCAAATTCTCTGTCGCGTGTCTTGATCGATAGACACGGTAAAAAACGTAATTGGAACCACGGCTGTGATTCATTCGCTTCGTTTTTTCATATTTCTCGCGATGATACATTTATAGTTTTGATCTTTCGATATGTTTTATATATTGGTAAAAACACGCGATTAATTTAATACCTTAAACCGTTATACTATTATAAAATGTACAAACTGATATGATTCGTTTCCTGTATCGTATCGCAAATCCGTTCGTTACATTTTCACGTTACACCTCCATTTCCTGTAATTAGAAGCGTTCGTGCGAATCGATCATCACCATGCACGCGATCGCTTATAAACGATCGTTGTGATTTTATTTGCATTTGTATTCTATAATTACTTTCATTCGTATAAATCTTTCCTCGCGTAACGAATCACACAATAGGTTATAACTTACGATACTCGAATTTGTACGATATACTACGGTATACCATCTTCACTGATTTACAGAAACGGATATTTTTATCTTTCGACTCGAACCATTTATAAAACGAATATTGAAAATTTCATGAGAGAATAATCCAGAAAGTATCATTGTGAGTACAATCATATGTTCTATTGAAACTTTGTCAAAAGGCGATATCATTTTTTCTCGATTATCCGTTACCAATCGATCATCGAATCGTTGATTTTGTCGTTTCGATCCAACCACGAGAATTGCGAGTGAATCTTGGCGCATAATAACGCAAGATTCTCGAAACGGATCGATTTTCGGATCGTTTTCGAAGAGAGCATATTTTCGATCTTTGTCTTTAGGAACCAGTTCTCGATTCGTATATTTCACGAACAAAAACAGGAATTTGTAAATTGTAAGTAATTTTCGAGAGCGAAGCCTTTCTCACTGCACTACACATCCACCGAGGAAACGATGCCTTATGGCGAGCTGTTCCACGGTCATACTATGGCCATGGTGTGTAGGCATCGTTGATGGCCCGTTTCAAACTGAGGCCCGCCGAGAGAGAACCATTCCTGTTCCCATAGCACGTGGCTTCTCTCTTTTGCTCTCTCCCTCCCTCGCTCTTGCCCCCACTATTCACTCGTACAATCCCCATCACTCCTTCTCTTTCTCTCTTACTCTTCCCGATTCTCTTTCTCACTCCTTGTTACCGCAGACACACGCATACGCTCTTTCCTTTTTTCTCTTTCGAATCTCCATGCAGATACGATATACCTTCCCTTTAACAGAGTCTCTGCTATACGTTTCATCTCGCAATATTCCTATCTATCCGTTTTTCCTTCGTTCTCGCACCGTATTTCGCTATCCGCGCCCTCTGTTTCTCATACCGTCCCTTTCTCTCGCTCATCTTTCCACCATCTCTGTTCATCTCGATATTAAACCCCAGATTCATCCCTTCTCGTCTGTTCGTGTTCACCCCCATAAAGTCCTGTTCGTTCTTTGCCCTCGAATCTCCCAATCCCGTTTACTCTCTTCGTTCTTCTCTTTTCGTCGTTTATCTATCCTTCTCCTTCTCTGTCTCTCTCTCTTTCTCTGTCTCCCTTCTCATCTCCGGTACGTTAGTACCTACTACCTCCGTGAATTTCCCCACCGCGTCAACCGACCAATGATATCGTTGGCCTTCCATAAGAGCCAGCCAATCTCTGACGAGCGTTTTCTATTGTGGATTTTTAAATCATTTTTATGCGTGCATACCTTCAGCACGTGCACGTACGAAGTATTGTATACCGAGAGGCAACAATACGTTCTGTGTGCGCCCGTATGAGTCTCATACGCAAAAGAGTTTGGTGTGTATCTTCTACTTGTACATAAACGTGTGTACAAATCGTGTAAACGACAACTTTCTACAGAGTGGTTCGAAAAATCTACTTAATTGGCAATTCAAACGTTATATACGATTTAATGGATTCATGGAAGCTATTAATGGTAATTTAGTATATCTCTCGTGGAACAATTGAATACTGTTTACGTGCATCGTTACAAAGCTGGTAAATTTTTTAAATATGATTCGATCGATACAAATAAATATGTTTGAAATTTGAAAAGTTTGTTGAATTATCGTCTATGTTTTTTATCGAAACTACAGATACAAAATTTTTTGTGCACAAAGTTATTCATATTCTTCATGGTGGTATGCATGACATGTTTTTCTATTTATTACACTGCGTGAAATTGACGTACGAGATGAAGGTTAAAAGTCAACAAACTAGAATGCACGCGTATAAAGCTTCTTGAATGAATTGATATTTATCTTTTTAACTTGTTTCGTTCGTACGAGTTCAAAATACATATAAATAAACTACGTATTATCATGTTTCATAAATCTTTTACCAAACATATATAATAAGAAAATGATATAGTGTTTTTGCCTTTTTTTTTTTGTAGAAAAACTACGTATATACGTATCACATATCAAATCCACAACAGATATAATTCTTATTTAAAAACTAATATTGATGATATATATGTTAGAAAATATTGAAGAGTATTTTGAGGTTACCCGTTATATTCTCGTTATACAGACCAGAGCTATAATACACCCACGTTGCCTGAATTGTGTTGAAGAGGGAGTTTCGATGTATACGTGCGCTTATATTGTGTGGTGAACGTAACGCAACGACTACGGTCTACACTCAGTCGTGGACATAATGGAGCATTGTTAATATGTTAATGCCGAGCGTTCCTAAAGGTTCCGACGGTTTATGTTTCTCCGTTCCACCGAAGAATCGTTACACGGTCCATTAGACGACGAACCTTGAATTCCACTCGTCACGAATTTCCCTATGGGATCCTTTTTCTATTTCATATTCGTATCGTTATAATTTTTTTATTAATTTGTTTTAATAAAAAAAGCTCGTTACGTTAGCTTTTGCGAATACGGAGAAAAACGAAAAATTTTTTCTCGTTAAAACTGTTCCTGATTAACTTATTAAATTGTCGTTTTAATTCGTCCGCGAATATAATTCTGAAAAATATTGTCGTGTATAAGTAGACGTGTATAACGAAGATTAATATCGTTCGTTTTGCAAAAAATACGACTTCCACGAAACTCTCTCGCGTAGGATTGCGTGTAGGTTTAAAAATAACGACCTTGACAGTTGCGGCTTACGGGAAATGCGGATTAAGAAAAACGCCAAGTCAGTGGGACTCCTTAGTGTTCACGAGAGTAATTAATCGCGGACCGTTGCAGGAGTAATTAAAATATATTTGAAGTTTCAGCTCGCGGTTACCTTCCTACCACGGAAATACGATAATTCACGTATATAGCGCAATTCAGTCGTTTAGTTGTGTGAAACAACTCGTATAGAGCATAATTAACACGAACGTTAATGAGCATGTCGTCGGACCGTTCGTCCGACTCGAATGTACGAAGAGTAAAAATACGATTAAATTTAAATAAAAATTTTGTGATAATAACTTGTGATAATTTAATTGAAACTCAGACTTTTAATCATTATGATGCACGATCGATAAATTCGGAGATAAAAATGATGACGATAGATATTCATTCGATTAATATTGCTCGTTGTTGAATAAATGTTAAACGATATCGTAACATAAGATTTTTTTTCTTCGATGCAAATATCTTTTTTACAATATTTATGCAAAATCGAATATGCGAATACTAAAATTATTAAATTGTTTGCAATTTTTAGACAAATTTGTCCAAATTAGATGTTTTTTATACGGAATAAATATTTTATCTTCAAAAAAAATGAAGCGCTTTTCTTTCTATTTAATGATGCAATTTGTGATAAAATTTATCTTCTACCGGTATAACAAAAATTATCCGTTGCTGATACAGACAATCTAACTTACCGACGGTAGTTACTCGACTTTGCTGGAACTTTTTGTATTATCAATCGTCGATAAGAAGAAACCTGTATTCGAACTTACCTAGGCATGTCTTGAAGTTGTTTGGCTCTCTGCTTGTATCGTGAGAGGGCGAAAAGTAGGGCGAGGACCGGCCAAAGGGTTGATCCTGCAGCCAATTCGCTAGGATTCACGGAGCCCACGTCCGCCCCAAGAGCTCGGAGCGCTCCTACGCACAGGCTCACGTTCTCGACCTGCGCAACACACGTAAAACCTCGTCATCGATCACGCTATGAACCGATGTATACGCGTTGTATACGTGCTAAAGGGAATCGATCGAAAATTTTCTTTTTTTTTTTCTACTTTCGACCGATCTCCCCAAGTATATGTGCCTAATATATCTAATATTAACTTTGACGCGTAACGTAGAATTCAAAAGTTCTTCGATGAAATCGAAATCTATTTATCCCTTTCATTCCATCTCTAATTGGATTTACAATCATCAGAGATAAAGAGAAAGATTTATTATACGATCGACGCGAGAGGTCACGATACAACGAAAAACCAAGCCTATAATACAAATCAAACGAAAATAGAGGTCTCTGGTTGCCTGTACTCGTTGGAATTATCCAAGACACGATGGACATATCGAGGTGACTGGTGCATATCGGCATACATAGTTTCGAGGGTAAAGCAACGCGAGGAAGGTACGGGAGCGTAGTAGGTGTACACAAAGGACGCGGCCATACGGTGTACATATACGACACAACATTCTGCGAAACGTGACCGCCGTGACCATGGCTACCTTGTGCTAGCACGCGTGCCGGCCTGCCTCTTTTGTTTCCATTGTTCTTAAGAGCCACGGCGGCTCCGGCTTTTACCCAGAAAACAAACCGTGCTGTACTGCACACGCTGCACACGGGGTGGTGGTGAGAGGTATACGGTAGAGAGAGAGATGACTCATCCGACAATACCCTGGGTGCCCACGCGTAGGTAACAACTAGATTGCCTCTGTGTTTGTTCGTTCCAGCTATATGCAACTCGGGATGGGGGTGCCGGTGGACGGCCAAAGAAGAAATGGATTGGAGGAAAACCGTGAAAAACGTTGCATCGAGTAATCGACACGCGATGTTATTCCACCCCATTTCTTTCATTACGACAAACGCGTAACTGTTCGCATCCTTCATTTGCAAGTAAAAAAAGACATTCTGACAAACATTTACAATATTTAATACGAAATTGAGAAAGATACTATATATATAGTATATATTATGGTTAAAATTACGATTCATTGATCGTAACGTTAACGTTAGGCGGGATGCTGAGCAAGCAGTTGAAACTCGTTTCGAAGCAACGCGCGTTCCTGAAACTCTCTTATCAGAGTCCATTAACGACCAAGCTTTCAAATAAAATCTCGGTTGAGAATAAGACGCAACGCGATAAAAGGGAAGGAGGACGGGAGGGCGATTGCGAGCTTTTGTCAAAGTTGACGCAAAACCTTTGTGAAAACGCGATACGGTGCAACGCTCTCGTGCAGCACTCACAGGTTATCCACACGAGATGACAGCCGTAAATGGCGATGGCGCTTTTTAACGCGCTCCTCTCTCCCTCCCCTCTTCTCGACCAGGTTCCTCTCCAACGTGCACTTACGCGAAAAAAGAAGATCTCGCTCTTAAGGGAGACATCGCTCTTCCTAATAAAGGGTCGAAGATCCATCCAACAGGTTGTTCTATTCTCGACAAACGTTCTTGTCGTATATTTCATCCGAATTCATCCGTTTCTCCGTATACGCCTCTTACCTTTTTCCCCTTTTTCTTTCACGTGTATTTATTCATGCTTCGAAATTGAATCTTACGTGTGTGAATTAAAATATTGCACGTATTTATATATATATATATCCCAGTTTCTACGATATTACGAGAATCAAGTTGCGACATCGTTGAACGAGTGAACGAGGTCGAGTGAAAATTCCCATCGAATCACGAGTGGTATCCAATTAACCGAATCGAGGATCGGTTAGATCCGATCAACAGATCGAAGAAGAGGGTACGTGTCCTGCCTCGAATCCTGCCAACGCGCCGTACATCGAATCAGGTTTGTAATTCAGAAACCGTGGCCGCGCTGCGGGCGGAGGGGGGAGAGACAGAGTGGGAGAGCCAAAGATGGCAAGAGATGCCTACTTATGGTAACGTCCTCGCCTCTCCGCCGCGCAATAAGGAAACGAAAAGAGAAGAAGCGTAAGAAGTAAGCGTCGCTCGAACCCTCAACTTTCAATTTCATGCGTATCACCCGTGCGCAGTCGATTCCTCGTCACACGCCCCCCTCCTTCTAACACAATTTCCTCTCCTCTTTTTCGATATATTTATTTTATTATTTTATTTTATTAAATATTTATTAATATTTATTTCATTAAATTGGAATGATATTTTAATACATTTTGCTTATTAAATTTTATCACGTTTTAAAAAATTCGTAAGATATCGAATACTTTTATCAATTCTCTTCTTAACAATAGTTAACTTGTACGTTTTTATTTATTAAATTTTATTATGTTCCTTTTAATTCATTTATTTTATTAAATTGGAATGATATTTTAGTTATTAAATTTTATCACGAAAGATATCGAATATTTTTATCAATTCTCTCCTTAACAATAGTTAACTTGTACGTTTTTATTTATTAAATTTTATTATGTTCCTTTTAATTTATTTATTTTACTAAATTGAAATGATATTTTAATATATTTTAGTTATTAAATTTTATCACGAAAAAATATATAAAATACTTTTATCAATTCTCTTCTTAACAATAGTTAACTTGTACGTTTTTATTTATTAAATTTTATTATGTTCCTTTTAATTCATTTATTTTATTAAATTGGAATGATATTTTAGTTATTAAATTTTATCACGAAAGATATCGAATATTTTTATCAATTCTCTCCTTAACAATAGTTAACTTGTACTTTAATTTAACTTTATTTTATATAACATTTTCAAAGATGTTTCTACCGTAATTGTGCACAATGCAATTTTATTGTCTAATAGAGAAATTCATATATTCCAATACATAATTTTTAATATTAGTATAAATTTAAATAATTAAATTTTAATTAAATTTATAGTTATTTTATTATTAATATTTAAGTTTTTTTTTTTTTTTTGAATATATATATATATTTATAAATTATTAATTTAATATTATTATATAAAATTTATACTAATAATAAAAATTATATATTTATTTATATGAATAAAGGGGTATATATATATATATATATAGAGAGAGAGAGAGAGAAAAGATCTCGTGTCGCGAAAATACCGATCGTTTTCGCTACATATCTCGAGTATGGCTTTAACGGCACACCCTCGGCGAGGTTGGTGCGTGCGTGTCGCGCGAGTGTACGAGACAAAAGTCGGAGGAGTCGATTGCGCAAGAAACCGAGGAGGAAGATCTGATATCCGACGTGAACCGGTGTCGTCGGCACTGCCGCTTCGGAAATCGAATCTCGTAGAGAGACCATTTCATTTTTCCCCCTTTCCCTTCCTCCCCCCCTCCCCCCTTTCCTTTTTTCGTCGAGCGCGCGTCTCACGGAGGACGCGAGTGGAATAGAGATGTCCTCGGTGTAACGATAAATGGTGCCTCTCTCGCGCATGGAAAAATCAAACAAGGATGATGATTAAAAAGTCGCACGGTTAAAAGATCACTTTCCACTTTCGATCGATACGTACCGCGTTCCCACGATCGCTCTCGCTCAACTAGGGCGATCTATGATTCCATCAAAATTGTAACTGTTAATCAGGAGGATAAATTGATGGATAAATTCAAATTCAAACAAGTTCTGACAAGGGTATTTGTTAACGTAAAAGATGAAATAAATGGTCATGCTTTTATTTGTAACTATAGAAATTTGAGAATTTTTAATTAGATTCAGAAAAATTAATAAAATTGAGAGAATTACGTAGAATTACGTCGAGTAAAAGAATGATAAAGTTGCTAATAAAAATTCCTAAAAGTTTAAAAATTAAATTAACTGATAATAGAATTGATAAAGTTCATGGAACAATTAATTTAGTTTAATAATTATCATAAAATTTATTTAATGATTTAAACTTAAAGGAACTAGATGATTAAAAATTATAAGAGAATTTTTATAAATTAAATAAATTAAAAATCTAAATCACAATGTTAATTAATTATTTAACGATAAATGTTTCGTTAATGTAAAAGCACTAGAGATTAAACTAAAATATGTTTACGATTATGATTTAAATTATTAATGTAATAAAAGTAATAACATTCGATCGATGAATTTGATTTTGAAACGATTCGTTAAATTCATTATATATATATATATATATATATAAAATTGAATAATAATTTAAAAATAAAATTCGCGATCGAATTGATTAAAATATTCTTGGTAAAATGGGAACAAAATTTTTCGCGTTTCTTCAAATAATTAAACGATAACACATCCCATAACACGCGTCGTTTAAGATGAAAAGTGCAAAGGTCGGAATTTTTTTGCACGGTCCGTGCACAGGCAACATTTTCAATTTGGGGTCCGGAGCAGAGAGAGAGATTTCAACAGATATTGAACAGGCGCCGACAAGGCGTTTAATGCCTTCGGCCGATCTCTCTTCTCGTGATATTGCCTAAAGGTACACGTCACTTTCGAGGTCTCCTCGTTCCGGATCGGATCACTATTACTTGATTATTACCTATCTAACCCGTTCCGATTCTAATTTTTTCCATCCTTCTCCCATCCTTCAAATTTATATATATATATATATATATATTGAATTGTTCGGAAAGTAATTTCGTTTTTCACGAGTCAAACGTTTATCCGGCCAACTTCATTTTAAACCATTCTGTTCGAAAAGTAATTTCGTTTTTTCACACGAGCGTCGCTAGTCGAACGTTTATCCGGCCAACTTCATTTTAAACCGTTCTATTCGAAAAGTAATTTCGTTTTTTCACACGAGCGTCGCTAGTCGAACGTTTATCCGGCTAACTTCATTGTAAACCGTTCTGTTCGGAAAGTAATTTCGATTTTTCACACGAGTGTCGCTAGTCGAACATTTATGCAGCCAACTTCATTATAAACCATATTGCTCGGAAAGTAATTTCGTTTTTTCACACGAGCGTCGCTAGTCGAACGTTTATCCGGCCAATTTCATTTTAAACCGTTCTGTTCAGAAAGTAATTTCGTTTTTTCACACGAGTGTCGCTAGTCGTTTATGCAGCCAACTTCATTGTAAACCATTCTGTTCGAAAAGTAATTTCGTTTTTTCACACGAGTGTCGCTAGTCGTTTATGCAGCCAACTTCATTGTAAACCGTATTGATATCGTATATTTTGTGAGTTGGTATTAAACGATTTATTTATAAGAAAAATTCATTCGAATCTGTGCGTTTGTTGCGTTTTACGTGTGTGAGAACAAAGATGGAAGACGAAAAGAAGCATTTTCGACATATTTTACTTTCTTATTACCGAAAAGGTAAGAATACTGTTCAGACAAGAAAAAAGTTATGCGAAGTTTATGTATTAATAGTACACCAGTGTTAAAATTTGTTTTCAAAATTTTGTTCCGATAATTTCGACGTTAAAGATACGCCACGTTCTGGAAAACTAATCGAAGACTAAATAAAAGCGCCGATCGAAGCAAACGGACGAACAACTCGAGAAATTGCTACGATCGATTTTATTAATTGAATTTATCGAATTCGACTGTTCATTATCACATGAAACGACTTGGTTTCGTTTCGAAGCTCGAAAAAACAAAATTACTTTTCGAACAATCCGATATATACTATTTCGTATAGATGGTAGATTTTCTATGTGTACGTGTTGCGTTAAAATTGCGATCTTTTGTGTTTTATTAAGTGTAACGACATCGCCGATCCTTAAGTGTTAACACAATGAAAGGCCGGATTCACAGTGTAGCCCGGTTAACGCGATTAAATCGTGCGACGAATCGTTGTGAACGAGAAAACGTCTGGCGAAATGAAATAGAGCTACTCTTAACGTAATTCAACGATACGACGATGGCCTCTTGCCTCTTGTACGAGACAAGTATACTCTCCACGCTTGTATACGATTGATCACATTTACGTTATGCGGTATATAGCTCTATTGTTTGAGACGCGTATATCAAACATTTCTCTTTCTATATAGCATATACAAGTAATATCGTTGTATGGCAACGAAGAAGTACGTTTTGGCAAAAAAATTGAGCGAAGGAAGAAACCATAAGCCACGATTAACCATACCACCGATTTTTTGTCGTGATACGCGAAGGCTCGAGATTCGTTCTTAGAAAGAATAATCAACAAATTTCTTCGTATTTCGGGCACGCATAAGAATTCTTCTCGATAAAGAGATTCGCTTTAATAATTTATTCTTCTTTGATTTCCCGATTGTATATCCTTCAGAGGTATTTCTTCCGGAATATCTTGATCTAACAATCGCGCGCGCAATCTTATAAAATCCGAGTACGAACGACTAATCCCTCATCCTTTACTTCTCTCCATAAATGGGAGATAAAGTCGGGCGACGTTGTAGGAGGGACGCGTACCCTTGATCTCGTGGTTCCCCGTGGCACGGGGAAGAAGAAGAAGAAGCCGATAGACCCGATTATTTTTAGAGATGGCTCGTGCCTTCGGGACTTTCCTCGGTGTTAAACAGTCATCGCATTTATCTGTCGGATATAGACTGGCTTTTCTTGTCACGGGCCATGTGCTTTTTCAGATCGCGCTCTTACACAGACCTTGTTTCATAATCGTCGTGAGAGTAGGAAGTGGAAAAAGGGAAGAACAACCGCCCGGTTCCTTCTTCCCCTCCTCCTTCCTTTCCAAAATACCAAACTCGCTCGATTCGTTAAAAAAAAAAATAGAAAAATGCTACGATCGTGGTTTTCGCGTATGATGAAGGAAAAAAAACTCGATTTTGAGATATTTGTTGCCGAAATTTTTCGAAACGCGTAATTCGATCGAACGGAGGACGATGATACCGGTAATTACGCTGGGACGATACTCGTTCCGCCGAGTTAGCAACGAATTGGAATTCAGGTTGAGTCTTCCTGAAGTCTCTGCCAGGCGATTTCACGCGAGTTGCATTCGAGGGGATTTCTAGCGAGCCTAACCTATTTAACGACGTCGTCGTCGTCTCCGTTTGAACATTTTTAACGTTTGCAATAACGTACGCTACCAAGTAATCCTTTTCCGATTTATCGTTATCACGGGCTGTAGTTATGCAAAAGTAAACAACAACGGTGCGGTTGTTTATGTTTCCACGATTTCAACGATTGTATTTCATTGATTATGACAACGCTTGCGAAACTCGCGCCGGGCATCGAATTTCTCACAGATAATTTTTCCGAGGTGATTATAACCGCAGGTGTCACTGTCATACGCGGTTAATCGTAATTTCGTTACAGCATATCGTAACGTTTCTTCGAAAAGAAACATTTATATATTTCCTTTCAACGAAGCGAAGGAAGAAGATACGATCGTGCCATTCGTGTCGATTCAATTCGGTTAGCAAATCGATTATCCGCGAGAAGCAGAGGGAAGACGTCTTCAATAACGATCCACAATAAATTCGAATAATAAGAGTTAACGAAATTATTTTTTTGAGCTTATATGGAGATTTAATTTTTAAAAAATGCTTTTTATTTACTATTTCGTCGCAAAAATGTGTATAATATAAAAATATGGCTAAATATTGTAAAAAATGTATAAATACATAAATGTTTACGATTTTTAGTAGAAATAATCTTAACTTTAAGCGAAATATTTTCGTGCAGATAAATTAGCTTTCGAATTTGAAACGTACTGTAAATTGAGAAATGGTATTTTAAAGAGGAATTATCCGATAGATATGGGTCTAAATAGTGATAAAAGTGATAAAAGTGAAAATTGAAAAAAGCAAAGAAAGAAAAAAAAATTATTGACTAAAGTTAGTTAATATAAGATAGCTTAAAATTAATCCATAAATATCAATGGCTAAATTAAACAGCAATCGTTAAAATTAACTTTAATATAGTTTTGCAAAGTCTTGCGAATCAAATAATAAGAAAAAAGTAGCAAGTTTCTATTTCTCGTACATTTCTTAAAAAATCATCGACAAATCATTACATCGCGCGAATTTCTAACACGAAATAATTATTTAACTTAAAGTTAAATAATTTACAAGAAAAAATAAATTATCGATAATTTATAACGATTTAAAAATTTATAATGTGACCGATCGATTAGTTCTCTGTCTGCTTATATTTCGTTTAGTCTTTTAAACCTTTAAAAAGAGGATTTAAAATTTTAATGTATGCCTGTTACATACATTACATCGGGACAATTATTTTTTTTACATTTTTTTGAAAATGAAATTTTGTCCAGTTAAATATACATTATTCGAACCACTGCGTGCGAGAATTCACGGAATGTGCATAACGGTGATCTGCGTAATCTGCGCGAAAAATGGGTGAAAAAGAGAGAGAGAGAGAGAGAGAGAGAGAGAGAGAGAGAGAGAGAGAGAGAGAGAGAGAGAGAGAGGAGAAATATCGAGCGGCGGTTAATAATCGCCTTGGGCTCGGTCGGGTCCCTCTTTGAGCAGCTCGCGTTACTTCATCGAGTTTTACTTCGGACGAGGCAGCGCAAATGCTTAGGCGAATTCGATTCACCTTGGTCGAAGATAGAGAAAAGATCGCGGAGAGAAACCTTGCGGATATACGAAGCGTTCCACTCGCTTCTCGGAAGTGAATCGCAAAATCATTCCGCCCGTATTTTATACATTTGTGTAAACTGTAAGCTTCTCGACAACGTTTTCCTCTTTTTCGAATTGGACTAGTCTCTTGACATCAATTTAAACGTTACTCGATGTTTTATTTTAAAATTTTTAATGGTCTCCTCTCTATTTTCTTTTTGTATTTATTTATTTATTTTTTCGAACGGTATGCAGAAATCGGGACGGATTAACGAAGTTATAATTATTCGTTTGGCCAACACGGTTCGCACGGATCGTTGGATCTTGACGTCGATGTGCTGCGGCCGCACGCATACGCCGAAACAGCTCGATCCCTGCCAGATATGCAAACGCATACCCGTAAGCGGCCGCACGATTGTTCGCACAACGGAATTACGCAATTGGTCGTTGAATCATATCGAATGCGTTTCTCGCGGATTAAACTTTCACATTTCCATTAACGAGAAACTTCTTTCGCGAGATATATTTTTCCATCGCGTTGTTTAAATTTTCTAGGGAAAAAGGAAAAGAAAAAAATTCTTCTCTTTTTTTCTTGATTTTTCGTTTCCTTCGGTGACAATCTCACAAGCCTGCGTGCCATTGTAATAACGATTGAAAATGTCATGTTAATTACAACACTTTTCAAGTTGGGAATCATGTTGATTAAAAAGTTCTTTCATAAATATCGTATTGTTACGTACAATTATATTATCGCGTACATAATTTTATACGATCGTAATTTCGTGTCCGAGTCCCAACGAGACAATGAATTTTCTTAGTTGACGCAATTCTTCTTCTTGACTTTCACTTCAATTTTCAAATATAATGCGCGAGTGTATGGCAGCGTATCTGAGAAGAGCTATAAAAGTATCCTTTTATTATCCTTTTTCTCTTCCTTTCTCTCCTTCTTTATCTCTCCTTCTCTCTCTCTCACGCCAGAGATAAAGAATTATTATTGATTCCACGAATTTGTCACCTTAATGGCTCGTATTAAGAACCTTTACGAACTGGCTTACCGACGGAGAAATTTTTTTTCTCTCTTTCTCTTTCTCTCCCGTTCCCGGTTTCTCGTGTGAATTTCATCGCGCGCCCAATAAAATTGCGAGAAAAATTGCGAGAGAGAGAGAGAGAGGGAAGAAAGGAAGGACGAGGAGTATAACGGGATCGAAAATGGGCAGATGCATATGCAACGTGGTGAACGATTATGCGGAATCTCGATTGATTGGCTGGATCGTTAAGAGCGACGAAACGAATACAGTGTTGTGGCGTATATAGCGAGATCTCGTATATATCGTACGAATAACGCAAATACGTATTCGAGGTTATGTTATGCGCGCGTGACAGTGTTGGACATTAAAAATTGAAAAAAATAAGTAGCGAAAAATTTCGAATAAAGTTAGTTCGTGTAATTACTTATTAAAATGCTCGAACAACATTTATAACTGTTATAATCGATCCATCGATAATCTTGGCATCATGATTATTTTCGCAATTATTATTACGTTTTGAACGATAAATTATCCGAGTAACTATTAAATTTTACCCGTCGATGCTGGACAGATTTATAATACGATGAATTATCGTTCACGAAGAAAATCACTTTTTATTTTTATTATACTTTTTTTTCTTCCACTCAAAGCTAATTATCCAGAATCAGGTAAATATCTATACAGAATAAACTTACTTTAATTTATTTATTAAAATTAATTTATTCTCGTCTATAAGACCGTTTGGCACCACGATTATTCCCGATTATTATTCCCGTTTTGACAAATGATCGAATTAACTTATGAAAGGAAACTATTAAATTTTGCCCATCGCTTATACGCGCAACTTTTAATTAACGCCATTTAAGAACACCGCCGCGGTCAAAGATTCGTTTTAAGTAGCGAACGGTGTAGAGATCGTAGCTTACCCGCTTTATTACGTCTGCGTAACCGATAAGAGAGAGAGAGAAAGAAAAAGCTTCCGTCAAAGTTATCGAAATACGACGAGTGATCATCAACGAGTGAGACACGAATAGAGGTGCGAAACAACGTTGCAACGTTTCGTTTTATCTCGCTTTCAGTTTTTCGCGTTTAAAACGCCTCGTACGCGTTCGACGGTGGGAGGAGCAAAGCGTGTCTCTCTCTCTCTCTCTTCCCCCTCCCTTTCCCTCGTTCGCGTTTTCCCGTCACACAAGGGCTCCCAGCCTTTCTTCCTCATTCGTCAACGACGTCACCGCATTTTTCCTACCGCGCTTTCAACGCGTGTCAACAACAATGCACGTAAAAAGCACGCGCGCGAGCATTGTTACCTCGCGAGTTTTCTTCTCTCTCTCTTTTTTTTACAATATCACCAACGCTGCTCAACGTACACTGCAGACATCCTGCAACCCCCTATCGTCTCCCCCTCCTTTTCTCCCTCGAAATCTTATTAGTTTTCGTTCCACTTTTTAACGAGGCTCCACGTTTACTCGTTATTTTGCTTTCAGCAAGCTAATTTTAGAAAAGAAGAGATTTTCACGACTCGCAAAAAGCGATAATTAATTGGGAGGGGTCGTTTCCACGTTGTTCACGATATTAAAGCGATATTTTCAACCGGATAGCGGTAATTCTCGTACGATATATATATATATATATATTTTTCCAGGTTTCGGCAAACAATATGGCGTATAACAGGTGGAAGGACAGGGCGGCGAACAGCGTGTACATACCGTGTTAACGAGATAGTAATTCGTTGGTAACACGAATGCAGCGGTTGTTGAAAACACAGGGAGAGGGGGAAGAGAGAGGGAGAGAGAGAGATCATGCATCGGTGCACGCTGCAATTCCGCGTACGTGCACACGTGTGTAAAATACCGGGAGTCGATGAGCCATGAGTCTGACTAATTGCGCCCGAGCTTCGTTTCTCGCGAAAAATTTGCAACCGACCTGCCCAACAAATTTCAATGAAATTGCGTCGCGCCTATATCCCGACCCCGGAATGAAAACGCGGGGAAACAACGTTTAACCTTCGCCCTTTCGTCTCCCCTCCTCCCCGAACTCGTTAAATTTCGCTTCAATTCGTTCCCCCTTCCCCTCCCTTTCTTTATTCCCCGCGACGAGTCTTTTTCCCTTTCTTCTTCGTTTTCGATGCGCCGAGTATGCTCTTCCACCTCCACGGAATTCCTTTTCGTCCAACAAACCGAATACGTTTACACGCGCGGTAGTTATCGCACGTAAATCTTCTCCTCGAGGAAGAAAGCATTCACACGCGAAACGACGCATCTTTTCTTTTAAAATCCGTCTCATTGTGCTCGCACAATATCGTGAAATCGTAGGAAATAGTCGTACGAGAAATATCGTATCGTATTCGAGCCGTGTTATGTACACGCGATACAATGGAATCGTTTCGAAAGAGCTGATCTAAATGAACGTGACCGTTTTTCAGAGAGAGCTCGAAACGCGCTGTGTCCCTCTGCCGAGGAATACCGGAAGCGGTGGAACCGTTTGAATCGGGCGACCGGGATCCCCGAAGGCCGTCCTTCTTGCAACGAAAGAGGAAAAGAAGAGAAAACGTAACCGAGTCGAAGTTTTGTTTTATGTATGTAACGATGTTATCTTTCCCCCCCTCTCCCGATGTAAAACGTCGATGAATTCTCGTTTCGATGATATTTCGATGAAGGAAAGAAAGGACGAGAGAAAAGAAAAGAAAAATTCTTGTATGCAGCGGCTCGGTTAAATCCTCGGAACGACGGAAGTAGGATCACTTACGTAAGGTCATACAAGTGCGACAGGTATGCGAGTCCTTCGAGAAGCATGGAACACGCATATTAACGTGCACACGGACGGAACGGCCTCCGCGACACACTGTTGTTATGTAATTTATTTTACGTTCATTTTAAGAGGCGGCTCGAAACGACGAGATACGAGAAGCCGTCGATTTCTTCATCGACGTGTGTTTACCATCGCTATCCGGTTCTAATCTAGAAAAAAAAAATCGTAGCAATAACTTTCGCGAAACGTCAGAGAAATATCCGTCCAAGATGTTGAACTTGGAAGAAGAAGAAGAAGAAAAAGAAAAAATTTTCGAGGTTAAGGAAATATCCAAGGAAAAGAATAAATTGGAAGAGCAAGTTTTTGCGTATAATATTCCTCCTTGCATCGCAGTTGTTGGATCGCATCATAGAGATTTAAATTGAAATTACAGTCTCGACCACGCTAATTATTTCTATTACGAGCGGGATTAAAATCGTACGAGCGGAGCGTCGCACGAGTTTGTTGACGGTCGGACCTCGTTGCCGGATCTAAGGTCGAACGAGGCAAAAACGGTGAGTTTCGTTGAGCGTTAAACTTCGCGTTATCGCGTCGATTCGCAGTTCGTTCGCACGGTGGCGTTACGCTACGTTTCAACGTCGCACCGTGGCGAGGAAACGGTCTCGAAAGAGAAATAAAACTCGTCCCTTTCGAAATTGAAATAAACTTTACCTTTTATCGAAGGAAGGGATCGTAAATACATTTGTTGGATACACTGTTGAAACTTTTTCTTCTTCCCATTATCCGATTATCGCGACGATGGACAGCAACATATTTATCAAGTATCAAAGTCTATTTCGGTCGGCATCCTCGGTAAGCATTGTTGAATCACCGTTGTTGTATAACACTCGCGAATGAAAAGAAGAATTTAATAATCTCTCCCCTGCACTGTCAAAACAATCTGTTCGAGGGGAAAGAAAAACGGAAAATCGCCTCGAACTATAGCAAAAATTTGAACCTACGTATTCCCACGACGTACGTGTCGTGCGAGAATGAATAAATTTGGTCGCAACGAGCGAATCTCGTTAAAGAGTAGCCACGAAGGGCATTTATCGTCACAGTGGTCGTGACCAATTCATTGTCGCTTCACCGAGAGAGCGAAAATATCGCTTCGACCGGCCATGCCTATTTATAAACCTTCTTAAGGAGATTCTCGGACGTTTTCCTTCCCTCTCTCTCTTTCTCTCTCTCTTTCTCTTCCTCTTTCGCAGCAATAACCTCTCTTTGTTCCGGGACACTGAAACCGTGGACCCTTGAACGAGAGTTCCTCTCGCGGAGAGATCGAATAGAGAGGTGTCTCCGATGGTCGCCTCGAGAAAACGGGATGATTGATCGTCGGTATCGTTTTCAAAGTATCCTTTACACCCTCGCTACCTTCCCCTCCGCCGTTATATATATTACGTATCGCCGGTTTCAACTCTCGCGTTTTTCGATCACTTCTCCAACCTATTTTTCCTCGCGAAACTTGATCGATTCTTATGAATGGAACATCTCCGTTTTTCACTATTAAAAGGATCCATTCTTTTTCCTTTCTCTATTCCTGGACTTTATTGCAACGATGTACTCGCCTCTAGATTTCACCGGATTTCCCTGGATTCTTCACCGAGATTTCGATAGAAATAGACATTTCTGGTTTCTGGATCTCTGACATGGTCTGGTTACTCGCTGGCGCGAAAATACTCATAACACTCGGGAAACTGTTGCAGCATCCGCAGTAACAGATCACCAGTCGACGATAGACGAGACACGACGAATCGGCTAGCTATTTCTCTTCCGGAAGAATATGAATAATTTTCAATTTTCAACACGAGAAAACAGCAATATTTAAAAAAAAGAAACACTTCAAATTCTCCAACGCACCACGTGCTTTCGAACGCTTTCACTAGTAGCGGTTGTGAAACGAAAGGGAAAAGAAAAGAAGAAAAGAAAAGTAGCGCTCGTCTTCTTTCTCGATCGAGAATCGGTATCGCGTGGCTTTTTCGGTCGGCCGGCCGCGAAGCGTGGAGCGCGATCGGCACAGCATCCACGCTACCGGATCACTCGTGAGACACTAACCGACAAGAGACAGAGAACGCAGACACGAGGTAGAGGTAAGCTACACCGCAATTGGTCGGGTTGGGAGATGGAGAAGAGTGTGTTAGCAGGGTGCAGGGGAAGAAAGAGACGGCGGATAAAAGTGGACAGGGTGGGAAGTAGAAATAAGCAGGTAGTGGGAGTGGAGTAGTAGCTGCTTGCGTACACGAGCCTTAAAAGCAGGTATCCACGTGGCCGATCCTCGTAACGCGGGCTCACTTCACGATCGCCCAGTTTCCTACGAAAATAACCATTTTTCCTCTTTTCTTCCTTCCACCTTGCTACTGCAATTTCTTTCTCTCTGCTTTTTCGTACTATCGATTCGACGGCGGAAAGTATGATATAACCGATTTGGAAAGGTAACGGGATTCGGCTCCCCTTCGCTTCTCCCGAAGATTTCCTTAATTCGATTGTACTCTCAAAGGGAAATATCCGAGAACCGCCCGCTCCTGACGTATCTCCTGCAACGAATAACTTTTAGGATACGCGGTAACCGAGTAAATTGGATGGAAATTCACGAGAGTCGAGAAACTAAAACTCGAGAAGCGCTTCGTTATTTCGCGGGAATTCAACTTTTTTAATGGCAGTTCAAAGTTTAAAGATGTAGAAAAAAGGAAAAAGAAACGTATATAGATAGATTAAAAAAATTAATTACGTGTAATATTTCGAAAACTTTTCAAAACCGGACAATTTAAACTATATAAGAGTAAAAATTACGGGGAAGATTCGCGTGATCAACGAGCGAGACGAGCACGTGTACAAAGGAATCTCGTCTCGGTGGACATTAATTAAGGAAAGAACGGGGAGGTAGAATTATAGCCGGGGGAAGATGGCGACGAAGGATCGTTCGGAAATTACACGTTGTGTGGGTGCATTGCCTACTTCTTCCGCGCATTTTTCTTATTCCCACGTTAATGACTGGTCGATACCATACCCTTTACACTAACCGTGTAGTAAAAAAAAAAATAATCGCCAGTTGTTTGCCTCTCATTTTAATTTTCAACCCGATCGATCCATGTTTCGCTTTTAATTTGTCGTCTCTTGCGGAGATTAATATTTTTATTTGGAACGAAACTTCGATTAACGATCGTCGCGAATAAATTTCGGAGGAAATTCGATGATCGAGACGAGTTGAATTTAATTTTACCGTGGGAAGAAAGAGGATAAAGGAGAATTTATATTTTCGATCTCTACCAGGAAACACCACACCCACGTTTCCCTGCTGTTCTCCCAATCCCTCTTTTCTAACCTGTAAATACTGCATCTATATATCTGGGACACCTGTAGCGACCATTTTCGTAGCCTTACGAGCCATCGATTTGCCCGCCATCTCTCCACTGCTTTCGAAACATCCCAAATAAATTATTTTTCAAGCAACAAGAGTTTTTTGAAATATTTACACTTTGCGAACGAACTTGTATTTCCTTCAGGACGAAGAAACGATTAAGATTAAAGGATAAATGGAAGTTGTTGTTATTGTTTATAAAATGGAATACCTTTATCGAGTATTCGAGTTAGAGTTTTCTCGCGGAAGAATCGCGTACAGCGATCCAATCATTGTGCTTTGGAATAATAATGCTCGTGTTTATAATTTATTAGCGAAATCGTCGAAAGACGGCCGGTTGACTAATAACGTATACAAGGAATGAGTCACTGTTCCACAGGAGTGGACTCTCCGTGAAATAGAAATAGATCTCGATGCGACGCTGGTCACTCGGGATTCCAGTTTCGTCGATGACTGTTTAAAAAAAAAACAAATATATAATGTCGATGAGAAAACGGGAAAAGGAAACAACAACAGAAAAAAAATAAATCCATCCTTCTCCTTGTAAACACCATCCCAACCTTTTTTCAAAACTTTCCTTCCTTACGTTAAACGATATTTATCTTCCTTAGATAAAAGATTCCTTCCTTTTTTTTTACCGTGGAAAAAACCGATCGATAATTTTCGATTCTCTTAAATTATCGAAAGATCCGAGGATAGAATCGTATTTGTTATTTTTGCACGCGCTCTCTTGTTATATCTCTCTTTTGTTCGAAACGATCGAAGCGTTTCCCCGTTTCTCGGGAAAAAAACACGCGTTTCCTTTTTGTTTACACGGGTCGAACGTGTCGCGCGAGCAGCTACGGATCGAAAAGTGACGCGTTGTTAGCAGCGTGCTTCAACCTTGGAAGGAAAACACGTGATTCGGTTTCGCGGTTGCCGCGTACGTATGTGTATGCGTGTACGTGTGTGTATATAGTATATATATATATTTCGAACGTTACACGCGTTACATTTGACCACGTTTTCGCGCGGTACACGTACAGCACGGACGCAACAGCGTTGCTTTAATTATAGACCGGAGCCCTTCTTCTTTCCACCCTCAACAAAATTGGAAAGCTAATCTGGATCTAATAACGGATCGTGTATTTTGTTTGAAAGGATGGCAACATTTTCTAACAGTCTCCCGATGCTCGATCGATCAGACTCGGTTCTCTCGTATCGATTAAAAATTTAAGTTTCACAATTTCGCGAAAGAGGGCTATTTTCGAGGATACTTGAGCTGAGGAGATGAACGTCGTGTCTCGGTTGAAAAACTTTCAAAGAGATTATATATTCGAAAGGACTTTGCTCTAAGAACGTTCCAGAAGAAGTTTTTCGCAACTTTACTAGGTCATCGAGGAGTTGAATAATGCGCTCGGCATCGAATAACTTTACGAACTACTCTCTGTGAAGTTTTTAATATTCATCAGATATCGAACGAGGCAAAATTTAATCTTCTAACTTTTTCTCCTATTCTTTCCTCTGAACTAGGATTTAAAAAATCCTAATTCTCAATTGACACGAATGTAAAAATAATCGATCAAGATAATTATAAGCAGTATACTCTTCGTTTTGAAAATATTATCTTCGATCCGTGACGCGTTCTTTCGAGATTATGCAAATAGAGAACACGAAGAGGCGGCAAAGTGTAATTCGATTTTGACGATCCATCCGGATGCAGTTGGAATCCATAAAATACTCTCCGTCTCCCCGTTCCTTTACTTCTTTTATTATCTTTTATTATCTAGCCTGCGAAATTAGAATCGAATACCAAGAGACAGAGCCGCCATTCTTCCAATAGGATTTTCACGTTTTAATCGATACGAAGAAATACATCTGAGACCATAAAGCTCTTTTTTCTCAGATTTTGCTCACCTCGGTTTATTTTTATAAGTAAGTATTTCCTGCAACTTGGTAATCGCAGGCGGAGGAAGAGTAATTATCTAGCGTGCAGCTGTGGATGAGTGGCACGTTTAGTTTCAGATTTTATCTATGTACCCCAAACGCGGTTATAGACCTTCTATTTTTAAACAACAACTCGTACCATGTTGCAGCGACGCGGCCTTAAACCGAAACTTTTTCTAACCTCTTTTCGCGTATCGATTCTAAATCGATGTTTCATAATATAGAAGCTTACCATTTGTTGCGAGTTCTTCGGTTTCCTATTCACGTCGATCACCTTTTGATTGGCTGCAACGAAAAATATAGGACAATTAATACAAAGATGCCTAACGGGCAACAAATCGTGAATTTATCGAGGTACATCGCCCGTGACGTACGCGTTTGGCACGTGACCACGTTACCCTCCCGAACTAACGACTTTACCGACGATTTATGTGTTATGGGTAACTGTCCAATACCATAAACGATTCGACCATTGAGTACTGTTACTTCGCCGCTTTATTATCGGCATCCATTTCATTCACTTCGAAACACACACCGTGTACGGACGGTGAAAATAAAAGACGTACGATTTCCCGCTCTCTTTGTCTCGAACGGGATAACATCCGCGATTCATACAACGTTAACAATTTCGATTTACTCACTGACTGCCTCGACCAGGTCGGCAAGAAGAACACCGTCGCAAAGATCCGTTTGCAGGTCCGTCACTCTTCTCTTGCAACCGCCTCTCTCCAAATAATAATTCGCCCAATCGGTATAGATCTGCAAATGAGAGAATAAAATAACAATCGATCGGATGTTGGATACGAAGATGATGATAGATTTTTCTCGTTAGAGAGCTGAAAAAAATAGAGAAAAGAGCACGATACATTTTCATTTTAATCACGCGTTCAGCCGAACTGTATAGTAACTGTTATCCGTTGCCTATTGCAACCATGTAGGCACACTTACGTTTATTAACTCCATTGCACGCGAGGCCTATATGGCGCATACTTTTATCGTACTGTCCACTATATGCATTACGCCGACCAACTCGTCGTTTCACCCGACGCAGGTGCGTTGTCTCTATCAAATACGATTAAATCAACTTCCACGTACTTAACGACGATTCATTTTTCTTCTTTTTTTTTTTTATTCGTTTCGTGGAATCGTCATCGTTCAGAGTCTACGATATTTTTACACTCTCGATTACGACCACCTTTCGTTTATTATCATCAACACGATTAAGGACTTCCTCCGACCGAGAAGAAGATTTCTAATCGCCTCGAGCCGGAAGAAGACGTTTTCTTTCGTGGAAAGAAGGGCGTCGTTTTTTGGGACGATATTTTTCGCGGCGTCGAAAGGGGAAAGGAAGAATAGAGGAGAGACGGATCGAGAGAAGATGAAGGTTCACGGTGGAAAGGAATTAGTCACCATGCGTACCGAATCACCCATACACGTACGCGCGTCCTCTTTCCCTCTTGGCTTCGTGTTCGCGCGCGCACACCACCAAAACGAGTCGTGTTTGCACCTATGAGTTGGTGCACGCATTCGTATTCTACGGAGGCACGCGTGTATATTTACATACACGCCCGGACTCGTCTACCAGTGCCAGTCCTATTGCACGTTCGTTTGCACGTGTACGAGTTTCTCGCACACGTAAGCGTTTCTCAGGCGACGAACCACGAGTCGAGACACGAGCTACTATTTTTGAGCCTGGCAAAGAGAGAAGCAGGATAAACTTCCTTCATAATTTCGGGTCACCACGCAGATTCTAATTTTCATTATTATTATACGCGGTGAACAACTTTACCAGACCTCTTGGTAACCACTTGGTAACCACTTGGTCGAATCGAAACCGCTACGTATCTGCCAATTCTTTCAGCGATAGAGTTGGGAGATTAATCCGTTGAGAAAGTAACTAGTTAAAAATCTTGGATATTCGTGTAATCTTGCTCGCTTCCCATTACAATTATTCGGGATTATTAGTACGTTTTCGAAGAGTGAATTATCAAAGTAAGTTCAATTGTTAAATTTTGCCCATCGATGCTGATATTTAATATGGATAGTCGTTACTTTCGACAAAAATAATTATCGTTAAAAATCTCGAATATTCTATTATCATAATCGATT
This sequence comes from Apis cerana, assembly GCF_029169275.1. Lineage (NCBI taxonomy): Eukaryota > Metazoa > Arthropoda > Insecta > Hymenoptera > Apidae > Apis > Apis cerana. The sequence goes on from NC_083854.1 coordinate 12,978,606, forward strand.
ATAGACGATTCCTTATAATCTCGTTAATAATTAACAATTATTCGCGATTATTATTACGATTTGAACGGTAATCCAAGTAACTTGTCGAAAAATCTAGTAAATTTTCCCCATTGGGGTGACGCGCAGCGACGCACGTGCGCGAAGTTTCGTAACGGTATATGGAACGAAAGAAAAAATTGAATCGTTGGTAAAATGTAATATAGAAACCGTGTTGCCAAATTGTGACGTTTACCTGTACGACGTTGCGCGTCGAATCAGCCTTGATGTCGTCGCTCGATCCGCACACAGATCTCGGTGCTCTGATACACGCCATCACGTCGATACCGGTTAGCGTCATCCAAATCGCATTAATTCACGCGCTATACAGGGACGGAATATTCACCATGGAGTCGCTAATTATCGCTTTCGATTCAGCCACGAACACTGGGAACCGACTCGTGGAGGCACCGATATATATATATATTATCGTGTGGCATACGATTTCCGATCGGTCAACGATTAATTTGCATCAGGACAAAAAAGAAACACTTCTCGACGACACGATCAGCAGAGACCAGTATACCCTTCGACAATGGCGCGGGTTGACGATCGGAAGAAATTAGGCGTCGGTCGATTCGCGTACCCGCGTTTGATCACGATCGATCCGGTCCGTGTTCCTCTATCTATTAATGGAACGATCTTGTTATCCACGATGCACGTGCTCCCGCGAGGCGTGTCGTCACGTTTCTTTCGACTCGATGTACTTGGAAGAAGCAGTATCAGACGTGCAACAAGCGACGTGCAACAACGTGAACGATATTCGAGTTCAAAGTTCTCCCTACTCTCGTTCCTGTGCATTTGCGTATACATACGCGCATATACATAGGTACACGTTCATCTCACATTCTTCTTTCTTCACGAAAGCGAAAAGAGCGATCGAGCGAGTTTCTCTGCGAACGAGTCTCGCGCGAATTTTTATCTCGCGATAAAAATTTCGCGGACAAACGATTTGACGGAATTAAAAAGTTCCGAGTTTCGCCCGAGTGAAACTGTTGCGCGCGTCCTTCGAATACACCTCCTCGAAAAGTAAACAAACAATAAAGCCAGCCTCGATCCTTTTTCTCCACGGGAATCGAGAAATTTCGAAGGATCCGTTGGACGGAAACTTATCAAATAACACGCGGAGTGGCGCAGCGTTGCTTTTAAGAGCTGCGAAAGCAAGTTGGCGAGCCAACTTCTACCAACTTATCCCTTTCCGCATTATCCAATTATTCAATTTCGCGGCCGGACCGTTGCCGTTGCCGCGCGCCTCCCACTTTCCTCCCTCCCCGCATAAACAGAAACCACTCGTGTCGTTTTTTCACCGCTCCGCGGCGTATCGTCGTGACATCGTGGAACGATCGCCGTGGACGGATGAGGGAAGAAAGGAAGAGGAGAAAAGAGAAGAAACTACCTCGATTCTCGATTCGAAACACGACGCGACACGTTTTCCACGATTTTCGCGCTTAACAACAATTAACAGCGATTGGCCACGAGTCACGTGAATTACGGTCGATCCGTTGCCCCCCCTTCCCCGCGAAGATCCTCGGGAACGTGTTGTCCTCGTGACAGCGAGGAGCCGCGTCACGGAAAAATGTCATGGCGAGACGAAACGCGGCCGCGAGAGAAACGACCGTTGCCGCCGAAACGATGCGACCACGCGTCTCGACGGCGCGACGCACCGGACGTAACTGAATACAAAATACGTAAGCCTCACGCTTCTTCTCTACGCGTACTCGCTCCTTCTCCTTCTCTCGCTCGCGCTCTCTCTCTTTCTTTCTCTCTCTCCTCGACTTCTTTTCCTCCTTCTTTCCCCGTTTTTTTATTTCCCTTTTTTCTCTTTTCTCCTCTTTTCTTTTCATCGACTTCGATTCCGTTCCATCTCTATCTCTCTTCACCGAGAGAGGCGCGATTCGGTTTCTCCTTTTCTGTTCCGCGCGACGCGCGCACAGAAACGTACACATAGAATTTCCTGCGACCAATTGTCCCGACCGAGTTTCTATTACGAGATATAATGAGGATATGGCGGCACCAACTTTCGTTCCAAACGAAGCCGAGATAATCTCGCGTGGAAAACGTGTATTGAGATCGAGTATGGAATATGGAATACGTGGAATTGATCGGAATCGATCGATCGAAGACGAGAGAAAGAGACGATAAGAGGGATAGGTAATAATGAAAAAGAATTAATTCGTCCTCCAAGAGGATAATATCTCTTCTCTCCACGGGCGAAAATAACGCGAGGTTGGCCCGAGGGATGAAAATAGGAACGAAAGTCGTTGAATAGAGAGAGAGAGAGAGAGAGAAAGAGAGAGTTTTAATTCGACTTAACTGGAAACGGAGAAACAATGAGTAAAACCGAGTCGAGCTGTGCGTGGCTCGTTGTTCCGTAAATTAAGAGGATCGAGAGAGGGAAGGGTATAAATTCGTCGATAAACTTCTCGTCTCGTACGTATTCTTCTTCGATAATTCGAAATCGAAAGAGAGATGTTAATTTTGCTCTTGAAACGGAGATCGAAATCCATCAAATGCAAATATTGTTGAAAAAAAGAGGAGGAACCTCCCGAAGGGAATTGGGACAATTTTTTTGGACGACGATGCGACGAGGTTGGTAACAGTGGACAACAGCAGCATTCTTGACAGGTGGCGCGCTATCGATTTGCTATTCCGAACGATTCAACATACGAGCACCATCATTAATTGTAATGCCGGCTATCGCGTTGCCTTTTAACGCGTCTAAACCCGCCCGGTCGAACCCCCCCCTCCACACCTTCCCTATCCCCTCCACCTGCCGTTCGTACTTTCAAACCTCTTCCTCCTTCTCTCTCTCATATTAAATCGCGCTATAATTTTTCGTTTACTTTGAAGCTCGCTTCGAAAATATCGGCCTTTCTCCTCGCAACCTGAGTAATTTGCGCACCGAATTTCACGGAAAATCATAGCCGGTAAACGAGATGCTTGAAAGGCGGTTCGGCAAAAATGGAAACGAGCGATTTTCGCGGGAACGGGCGAGGATGAGAGAGCGTGTCGAGGGGAGGGGACGCGTGTAGGTGTGGGAAAGAGAGAGAGAGAGAGGGAGGGATTGAAAGGCGGAAAAGGGGTGGGTCGTGCGCCTTTGTCGTCCGATTATGAAGGGGCTACTCGATGGGCGCCAAGAGAATGGGGTGATGAAATTAGGTTTGCCTTGGCCGCGATATCGAGACAGGCCGGTCAATCGAAATGAAAAAGAGGAGGAGGAGGAGGAGGAGGAGGAGGAGGTGATCGTGAACGAATAATAATCCTTCGAACGGGATAAAATTATTATCCTCTTTGTTCGACAGAGATTATTGGAGAAGCCGAAAGAAATGCTTGTGCTAATCGACTTGCATTTAATCTGGTGTCATTTACGATGTGGATTGAAATATTCATCGAAAGGTCGGTTTTTAAGGAGAGATAGTTGGTTAATAAATACGGGTTCTTTTCTTTTCAGGTGAGAAACGGTCGGGCAAGGCAGAGTTGCAAATATTAAAATTTATGCACATACGAAAGTTGCGGTTGGTTGCTCGCTTTGTTTTTCCTACGGTCATCGCCCTGAATTTTTCTTTCTTCTCTCGAATACAACTCTGGTTGCAAATGAACCACGCGTGCGGATCCACCCTCTGTCGGTACCCCATTTTTCCCTCCTCCCTTCCCTTTCGTTCCATCTTTTATCTCTGTATTTGCACCATTTCTCCTCGAGCTCGCCCGCACTTTGTTCGCAAATTACTTTTTCACCCGCCTCTTTCATCCTTAAAAATCATTTTTAACGTCAAAAATTTTTATTCTACTCACGGATCGTTACGCTTGAAAAAAATTACTCGAATTGGGGTATTTTATATAAATCTTTCGCTCGAGTTGAGAACCTTCGTAACCGAGTTATCGTCCCCCAAGAACGAACGAAGAGGATGCACCCTCTTCCCTCAGGATGAGAAGCGTGGCTACGTGTCCTGCAGCGTGGATACAAAACGTATCGTACCCTCTCGAGATTCGAGGAAACTCGTCGTCATGACTACGAAAATCCGGAAGGAACAAGTTATTTTTACGCGGCAACTTTCCCCGAATCCACGTCCACTTTCACCGCTTATTTTCCAGGCGTCCGTGGTCCACGACCGATTCCGTAAGAATTACATCTCTCTCCCACCAAGATCGATCGTCTCTCTTGCGTGTTTCTCTCGTCCCATTTACGTACGTATTCTCGACAAGAATATCTCGAAAATTAAAGTAATTCTCCTGGGCTGGAATAATTAAAAAAAGAATAATCAGAACGAGTCGATTACTTGCAAAAAAGTAAGCTTGCATCCTCGTGGAAAGGAATATTGTTGGACGGAGCGCGTAAATTTGATCGAAGAAGAGAAGGAGAAAATTGGGGGAGCGACTTTTTCATCGGCCGCTCGAACGGCGCCAACACGGTTTATGTTTTATGAATGAGTTACACCTACGCGTCATTACGATCCGCGCGAGCTAAATATACCTGGATCGCAGGCTCGCGCGAGCCCTACCCTCCCATTGTACATTGTGCGCATCGTGTGGGCATCCTGCGCGAGAACTAGCCCACACGGTCTCAACGATCCTTAAAACCCGTGTATTTACGCGTCAACGTTACTTTCGCTCGTGGGACGACGACGATCGCTCCCCGATCCCAAGAGACACGCGTAACCTTTTCACCGCCTCTTAGTTCCTATTATTTATCTCTCCGCCATTCCGACGAATCGTAATCGATCGAATCATTTCGATTCGCCTTAACCGAGTTAAAAATGTACGCGATAAATTGCCACCGAGCCGAAGATATCCTGTTATTCCATTCGAATCCGTAGACGCGTGCCTCTGTTCGCGGAAACATTAGAAATTCGACAGGCGTAGCGTCGAAATTGCAATAATTCTTTCGTCTCACGTTTCACGGCGAGTGGCGCGCGCGGAAGGCGTAGGGACACGCTTGCCAACTTACTTACTCCAAAAAGCTTTAACGAGGTTCGTAACGTTCGCCGAGGAGGGTTGCCCCCGTGTCTGAGTCAAGAGTGGCGTACCACGGGCCTCTGCCGTTTTCCTCGCTCCTCCCCCCTCTCCATCCTGCCCTCGGGACACACGCCGCGACACGAGGAACGATCTCCTCCCTTCCGCATCGCCGAGCAAACGAACTTGTCGTTCGGTGAAAAAGGAAGAGACGACGCGTGTCGTTCTTTAATCGTCGAACCCTTCTCTATGATTCGCGTCTCTCGTATCATCGAAAACTTGCGAGTCGAAATCGATCTCGGTTCTCGGTTTCTGTCTCGAAACGTCCTCCTTTGGTAATTTATCGACCGAGCTTCGATGAATTTTCGGTTGCGTTGCGCCAGCACATACACATATTCTTCTCTTTCGCGTGGCTATACGAAGGACGTATTCTCATCGCGTGACGCGTCTACGATTCTCTTTAAGTGCCTACGCTTTTCCGAGCTCTGAAAACAACGAGCGCAAAGTGAAAACCCGTTAAAAATGTAATTAATTAATTTACTTATTAAAATGCTTGAATAACGTTTATTCGTACCTGTTATATAATCGATCCGCTTTTCGTATAATCTCGACCGTTCGGCGATTGTTATTACGCTTCGAACGATAAATTTACATGGTAAACAACTTCGATTATTTAAATTATGCTTCTGGTATTGAAGAAAAGAAAAACTATCTCTGCGATATTTTTCACCAAGTTCTCTTCTTATCGCTTATTATAGATATTATCTTCGTAACTAAAAAGAAGAAGAAAAAAGGTGAAACTCGAAAGATTACGCGGTATTAAAATCGAGGATTGAGCGAGGAAATTCGATCGCTCGTTGGACTAAAAACTTTACTCTTCTTCCTGTTTCACCTGTGACGAACCTGCGAGAGAAAGAGAGAGAAAAAAACGAGGGAAAATCGGACGAACGAGATATACGATAGCCCAAACGGACATCCGATATCTATACTCGAAATTCATAATCCGGAAGCCGCGCGTATCAACGCGTATTTCTCATCCTCTGCCGCGTATATTTCTCCCGTTATTATTTTCCCGTCTCCTTTAAAGATCACTGGGATAAATACACTGGGATTACGACGATTGTACGCGCAACCTACACCAGAAGAGAAAGAGAGAAATATTGGAATATTAAATAAAGATGAATCGGAAAGGAAGCAAAAGTGTTTTTCTGTTTTTTTTCGTAGGAAAAGCGGAAAGAGAGCGGAAAGGGAGGGGGAGGGAGAAGAATAAAAGGCGGCACGAGGGGTCGGATGGCCGGGCGGCAAGGCAATTTTCCTGGGGGCTGCAAATTGGCAATTGGACGATAAATGATTTAGGTCGCGTAAGCGCGTACCTATGTACGTGTTACTTCGACGGGGGCACGTCTACCCCAAGGCAGAGCGCATATCTACGCTCCGCTCCACCATCTTACCGACAAAATAGATCTTTAATTCAATCGTTGCTCGCTGACTCACGATTTCTTTCCCGTCCTATTTTTTCACAGTTTCGCGTATACTTTTCTCATCCGACGAAAATCGATATCGATTCTATCTTTCTTCCAACTCGTTAAACGGATGAAGAGAAGAAGAGGAACGTATTCCTGCGATTTTCTTGCATAAACGTAACGGAACATCCAATCCTCCACTGTACCAAATATTTATAATAATATTTTTCGTAATAACTTGAAAGCTAAAAGACAATAATAAATAACAAAAACTCGATTTTTAAAGGACGCTAAATTTACCAAGTAACCTAATCACCTTCTACTTGCTCTACGATCTCGTTAATAATAATTCTTAGAGAAGTTGATGCGACATAAAACAAAAACGTTTCAGAATACATTGCTTCTGTTTATTGTCAGCAGGTTCCTTTGTAGAGGAAATTAATCCTCGAACAGGATCTCTTCTCACGCGTATTCCATTAATTAATTTAAAGGGGTCGGTTAATAAACAAAATCAATTCCTTCCTTTGATCCGTGGAAACGGTACCAGGCTTCTCGAAAAGCAGAGAGAAACAAAGAGCGATCGCCGTACATGTATATATACACACACGTAAGAAAGAGAAATCCTTGGCGCTCGAAGATGCTGGCGGCATCCCTTAGAGTAAACATCGGCGGATCGAGGATGATCAAAGTACCTTCGCACCCCTCGAGAGCGGAATACTCGATAACCGCGCTCCCTTCGTTTCGAAGAAATGGTCTCGAAGAAAACCTCGAGGAACGAACGATTTAATTTGTAAAAAATTTCTAGAAAAAAAAAATCATCCTGGATCATCCCCCCTCCCCGACCGACACTTCGATCAATCGCAGGACGCGGACGAAAACGACGAGAGCAAAAGTATCGTGTAAACCGCTCGAGGGAACGTGGGGGCGAAATGAAGTAAAACTCGGTGGCGCAAATTTGCAGCTCGGTTTCCGAAATTAGCTCGATGAGGGACGAGTGGAAATCGGCTCTCTGCTTTCCTCTATCCGCCTCGAGGGATCGAAACAGACGATGAGGGAACGAATAGAGATAGACCTAATATATGTATATATAGAGAGAGAGAGACAGCAACAAGCCGAAGAGTGGAAGAGGAGAGGGGAAAAATAAAAAGGAAAGAAAAATAGGATGGGGGAGGATGGATTACCACCGCGCGGTGAAATCGAAATCGAAGGAACGAGGCGCGTAAATACGAGTAACTAAACTGGTGAGCGAAGAGAGAGAGAGAGAGAGAGTTGCGCGTTAAACGCGTATTCGCGAGGGCAAGCTTTGGAAAGCGAAATTGCTTCCCGTTTTTCAATTAATTCGTAACGGCGCGCGCGGCGCATCAACTCTCTCTCTCTTTCTTTTTCCCTCTCTCTCTAACAGACAGAGAAACGACGACCGTTGCGTGCCGTTGACAGCTCATTCCCGATTCGAGAATATCCATAAACCGTGACCGCGTCGATACGAACACTCGATTCACGAAGGACGCATCGATACCTGGTGCGTGGTCCTCCCTCGATGCTGCCACTGATAAAAGTGCTCCACGCTCAGGGACCAGCCAGGTGCGAAGCTGAATCCCTCGGTCGGGATCCGCGAGCATGGCGCTGCGATCGCTAACGGTCGCTGGCAGTAGAGAGGATCGGGCAGCTCGGTGTACAGACCCCGTCTACCGCCCAGCCATCCACCGAACACGCACTTGTCGTCCACCACTTGACCCACATCACGCATCAGCTCCTTCTCCAACGTGTAAAGTGACTCGAACTCTAGAAACGACATCTCACCGGGCTCGTCACCACCGTTGCCACAGTTGCTGCTCGAGACACGGAGAACACCCATCTCGTCCTGCGAGAAGTCTTGTTCCAACACCGACACGTATCTTCTGGGCGAACGTTTGGCGGGGGCGAGGTAGCGATGGCACGTCGCTTGGTTCCGTTGCTCCTCCTGCTGCCAACACTTTCTCACAGACTTCTTGCACGACGATTCCGCAGCGAGGAGAGGATTTTGGGACGGGGTCCGACGGGGGGACGCGGACGGCGAGCGCGAGGACTTGGCGGGCGAGGGGGGGGAATCCGATTCCTGACACTTTCTCGGGTTTCCGCTCAAACACTTGGAAATTTTGCCTTTCGGCCTGGCGCCGTTCTCCTCGCCCCGTGGAAGTATCGCCGATGCCTTGAGTGCCGACATCGTGGCCACATTTTCCGCACCGTGGCTAATAGTATCCGCATCGAGGCGAGTATATCATCGATCGATCATCGATGCCGCTTCCACCGCTTTCCTATTCGAGGTCCACGTGTCGTTCGCGATCGCCGAACGGCTGCTCCTTCGATTTAGAAGTGAAGGGAAAGGAGGCAAGGTGTCGCGGGAAGGAAGTACGTACGAGCGCGCTACCGAATAGGAAAAAGTGCCTCCTCCGTACGAGAAAGAGAGAAAAAAAGAGAGAGAGAAAAGGATCGAAAGAATCGTGGATAGTTTCGCGTGGAGCGAGCACCCTTGGAAGGATCCTCGGCAGGACTGACGGTGTTTCAAACGGCGTACGCGATGCGCCGCAGGACAACGTCGCAATTGTTGCGCGGGCGCACATCGCCTCGTCGAATCGTGTACAACAACCGTGGCCTCGCGCCACCGTTCGACCGAATGAGAGAAGCGGCGCTGCGAGAACCCGCAATTATTTCGCTACCGGCACCGCCTCCAAATTTTCGCCGGTTTAATTCTCAAACCTCCCTCCCCCCTTTCTTCGCGCTTCAACGATCTAACACTCGAAACGAGAACGAGGAAAAACTCGAGGAAACATAGATAGATTCGATCGAAAATGGTAAGATTATTTTTCGTGGTTGGTTTCGTGCGGGAGTGGGAAAAGAGCGGGGAGAAGAAAAGAGAGGATCGATCTCCGATTTCGAGAGGTAATTTTAAAGGGTGAATATTATAAAAGCAACGTGACGAGTAACGCGAATCTGACATATCGACGCCAAGTGTTCAGCGCACCAGAAAATTTTTGATGCATGTTAAGTAACCCGTAGAGAGGGAGATAAGATTAAAGGGTCGATAATTTTTCGACGAATTTTATTTTTAAGGCGAGTTTTATCCTTTATCGGAAGAGAAATATACAATCGATCACATACGAAGCGGCGGGAGAGAGAAAGAGAGAGGGATAGAGGGTCGTGGAAATAATTAATAAAGTCACACCGAGCTTATGCTCGTCTGGTTCCCGATTTCTCGTTTCCCTGCCTCGTTCAATAGCCTTCCCGTCCACTTACTTTTCCGTTTCCACGAATTCAATATAATAATGCGGAGGCTGTGCGAGAGGAGGAGTCCCGTGGCTCAGCCCTTTCGACCCAGTGGCTCTCGATCGTTTCGATTGGAGAGGCCAGCCGAGGAGGCGCGAGGGAATCGCGGAGGAGCCCGATGACAACCGCTACAAATCTCCGGCCACGCAAAAGAGGGGGGGTGGCTTACGTGGAAAGCGTTATTCACGTGTCACCGGCTTCGGGATTATTACGAATCACTTTTTCCACATGAAAGTGAATCCCTCCGCGTGCACGCGTTTCCCTTTATCGACCGAGCTGTCTTCCACCGGTGTATCCATTGACGCGACGTAGAAGCGATGCACTGGAGAGAAACTTGTCCGACTCTAGCTCGCCACTGCTCGTTCTCCAACTTGTTGAACGTGTGCAACGTGTAATTTCTTTTCTTTTATTTTTTTTTCTTTCCTTTTCTTTCTTTCTTTTTTTTTTTTTTCATAATCTCTACGATTGATTTTGCCAATCAATTTCATCTCGCTCGTTTATTGAATAACAACCAATTCGCCGAGCGAATCGATTAAAACCTTCGTCAATGTTTTTTAATAAAACGACACGAGAATAATAATAATAATAATAATAATATCGTTGATACTACACGAAAGTGGATAATTTCAATCTTGCTGACTGAAACGACTCTTTCTTCATATATCTATTATTTTTTTCGCTTATCTTTAATCCTTCTCCGGCTATAATAATAAAATTGTTATTATTCGTGTAGAAAGTTGCGTCGACTCGTTGACCCGTCTTATCTTTTATTTCTGTTTTCTGCGTGATGGAAATTTCGATACGTTCGTTCTTAGAGACTCGGGAATACGAGTCAGGGGAGGGGGGGTGGAAAAACGGATTCCCTTGTACAGAGTCGATAAAAGTAGAAGAAGAAGAAGAAGAAGAAAAAAATAGATAAAAATAAAGAATGTGGAGAAACGCGTTGGAACGATGCAAGTATAACCGTGTTATATCCCCTACACGTGGTTTCGCAACGCGAAGGGTGGTGAACCACGCGGAATAAATGGTCGATGAGCTCGGTTCACCTAAGAAGAAGGATATACGAATTCCTTACGAACGAAAATTCTTAGGAGGAGAAATTTCTTCTTTCCTTACTTGGCGATTTCAAATTATTTTATACATCCTTTCAAATGTTTAAAAGATTTTTTATATTCGAAGTGATTACAAATTGAATACACGAATATATACATTAATAAAATTAATTTATGAATTAACACACTTTTTGAATAATCTTGAATTCGATAAATTAATTTAATGAAATAATAAAATTCAAATTTTAAAAACGCGATATCTACATCTTTTGTATCGAAGATCAAGAGATCGAAGGAGAAACGATAAAATATTTTAATAATTGAATTTCCTATCCTTTTCTGTGATTACGCGCCAACGCCAAGTGTGGACAAGAAGGGTAAATAAAGTGGAAGAAAGATAGAGATAGAATAAAAATATCGAAATCAGCGCCATCTTCAGTGTGCCGCGAATGAAACGCAAAAAAAAGAGGACGGGAAGAGAAGGATAGAGCTAGAGTAAGAATCAACCGCCAACGCCATCTCTCAACCGCTTTTAAAAAAATTAAGAAAACGTCTTTGGTTCTCGGGAGATAGCGCTGACGATTGTTCTATCTCTATCCTTCTTCTATCACTTTCTATCCTTCCTTGATTTCGATATTTTTATCCTATCCCTGTCCTCCCGCTATCCTTGTCTAAATAAACTGCTCCGCTTAAAAGACTCCGATGCTTGATGGATTTTATTATCTTCTTTCCCCAACCTATTATTATACGCTCGTCAAACGTTAAATTTATGTATCTCGATTGTGTCGAAATAAATATAAAATATCCACTTTCGGATATTTTATTTCCCTAATAGCTATCCTTACAAAGCACGAATTACAGAAATGACAAGCGGCCGCGTTCGGATCGGAAGGTTGAACGGCACGTGATACGTCTCGGGTAAGGCAAGGTTGCCGCTAACCAACAACCTCACCCTCATGAATGAGAAGCACGCGCGCTTTACACGCGTATGACCGCGCCATTCGAGAAACGCGTCCTCGAAAGAGGGTGAAACGTAATTCCTTCGCACCACGTGGTTCTACACCCACGGGACCTACTTTACCCCTAGAGTAACGACATGACTCACAAGATTTATAGCTTTCTCCGAATTATCTCCACTCCTTCCAATCGTTCCTTCTTCCCTGAAATAGACCAAATTTTCCCTCGCGTTTCTCGAAACGAAACGTAAACGCGAAAATCGATCTATCCACGCTCGATTTAATTTGATCCAATGAAAAATTTACTTTACCTGAGCTTGCCGTCTCTCGCAACCGCAATTCCTCAATTTTTCCAATTGCTGCTCGATCAGATAAAACGCTGCGTATCCCTGACTTTCCGGGGACAACGGAGAGCGATCCTCCGGCGATCCGAAACCGGAACTTTTGCTGCTGCTGCTTTTAATCGAGCCTTCCTTCACGATCGTCGATCCGTCGTTGGACGGTGACAAAGGCGACAAAGGCGAGCCGATACCCGAACTTTCCGAACTAGAATTCACAACACCGCGTCCAACGTACCTCCTCGTTTTCGGTTTTGGGATCAAACTTCTCCTTCTCGTCGCGTCGCACTTTCGCATCGGGCCGGAAGCCCTCGACGCCTTCGATCTCCACTCGTACGATCGTTCGCACAGCCTCAACCCAAAATCCTTCCTCGCGTTATTCATTTTCCACGATTCCTCGCCCGATTTAAAATCACTCTTCTCCCCTCCAATTCCTCTCTCCTTATCTTCCCCGTTCCGTTTCTTTATCTCCTTCGAAAATTTCCCTCCGTTCACCTTTTCCTCCTCTCGGTTCGCAGAAAAATCCGAATCGGAAAACGCTCGATCCTTCGAAGTATCCTCTTTACAAGCGGTTGTAGAGGGAGCGCTGTGCTCCGCTATTAAGTCGTTTCCATTATCGTTAACCGCTTCGATCCCGTTTGATTCGCTCGCGGGCACCGCGGCCGGATTTTCGAATCGTCGATCGATCGATTTCAAAAGCGTCAACCCGTAACCACCCACGCAATCTTTCACCTCGTAATACTCCACGTTCTCGAGGTGGCAATCGGTCGAAACGGGGACGGACGTCGTCGTGTCGAACGAGACGGGCCTCCTTCTCACGGTGCCCGTTTCGTGGCTGGGGGAATCCCAGTCCACGTGAAATGTCCTCCTCTTGCGCGACGTCATATCTTTACTTCACATCCGTGTCGAAGCGGAAATTTTGCCGGCATTTAGGCAATTGCAGGTTGAACGAATAAGGGGCGCGTAGAGAGAAACGTGGATGTAACGTCTCGACGGCCATTGTTTATTATTGTGTGTGTTTTTTTTTTAATTATTATTCCACGGATTTACGGAAAGGATAAAATAATATAACATGGAAAAAAAAATATTTTAACGATACGTTTGGTTGTTTATTTTATATCCGTGTCGAAACGAAAATTCTCTCGACATTTCTTCATTTTTGTCATTTTTTGTAACAAAAAAAAATAGAAAATTAAGAAACACTATGATATTCGTTTTATTTTTTCACAGTTTCACTTAATTAAAAAAATCACATATAAAATCACGTATAAAATTATTTATGAAAACATTTTTGAGCAAGTATCCAAAGTATCGACTCGATTCTTCATTTTTGTCATAAAAAAAAAAAATATATAAAATTAAGAAATACTATGATATTTTATTTTTTCACAGTTTCACTTAATTAAAAAAATCACATACGTATAAAATTATTTATGAAAACAATTTTGAGCAAGTATCCAAAGTATCGAGTCGATTCTTCATTTTTATCATAAAAAAAAAATAGAAAATTAAGAAAAAAATAGAAAATTATTTTTTCACAGTTTCACTTAATTAAAAAAATCACATATGTATAAAATTATTTATGAAAACACTTATTAAACACATATTAAAAGTGTTTCGATTTGTTTCGATTTTTCATTTTTGTCATAAAAAAAAATAGAAAATTAAGAAAAAAATAGAAAATTATTTTTTCACAGTTTCACTTAATTAAAAAAGTCACATACGTATAAAATTACTTATGAAAACACTTTTGAGCAAGTATCCAAAGTATCGAGTCGCTTCGATTCGATCGTTCGATGAGAAAACGGAAAAAAGTAGAAAATTTTCTGGCGAAAAAAATCGGGTTCGACTCGGTGGTCGATGAAACGGATAAGAGGATATTTTTGGGTTCTTGCACCGGGACAATGGATGCACTTGGCGAGGGTGCCTCGGGCAAACTGAAACCACCCCTTGGCGCACAATCACCCTCGAGCGTCGGATCGCTAGGAAAAGCGTACCAGGACTAGGCCAACCCCCTATCATAGCTCTGGGGCTAAAAACTAATTACATTCGGCCACGGGGTTGGTGTATGATCGTACACATATTGCAACACTCCCAATACGGCATTATGAATTCCACGAGACACCCCCGATATATATACCTATATAGACCAAACAAACCCCTTTCGATTCTTTTTCTTTCAACCATTTATTCATCGGAGGATAACTCTTTTACCGAGAGCAAACAAAGCTGATTTCTCCCCTCCTCCCTCCTAACATACGTACGTTCTTCAACAATGACGAATCCGCTGCGAGAGCGCGAAACGAATAAAAAGAAAATGTTTCGAAGGCTATTGGACGAGGGATAATGGGATACCTTTTTTTTTCTTTATCTTATTGCTTTCGAGCGACGCGAACGCTCGAGAATACCATTTGGATAAAATCTCGTCGTTGGTCTCCACCCAATTGTCGTAACCGGCTCATCCCCTAACTTTTCATCCGAAGCGTAAAGGAATAGGAGAGAAAGAATATGGCCGGTTTGCGATGGACGAGTTTCGTTATCGGCGTGAAACGAAAAAAGAAATTGGAAATTTAGCATAAACGTTGAAAATAAAAAAAAGATGGATTGGATTATGTACATACGCGAGGATATATTTTGACGTCGATTTGCGGGGGAGATTTTAACGAAATCCTTCATTATATTCCTTCCGGGGATAGAAACATCGTAGCATGTCCGCGTAATCCGCGAAAACCGAGGCATCGAATAAGTAGATTCGTGTGTAAAGAGAGAAAGAAATGAAACGGTGGCTTTTTTATCGTTAAGACGTTAACAAGGAAAATGTCGAGAGAACGGACTATATTTCATAGATATGACTCACGCTGCGAAGGAATGATCATAACGGTTCAAAGAAGAATCGAAAGTTCCCCTTGTGACTTCGAGAAACAAACGATCCGTGCCGAATAGATCTTACTTTCGAAACAGTACGATGGGCGAAATGTAATAGTTACGAATAAAGTTACTTTGAGAATTTATTATCGTTCAAAAATATATATGAAAAGCGAATCGATTATAATTAGCTACTATTAGAATAAATGTTTAATAAATAATTACTTTATTGAAATTTTTAACCAGTTACTTTTTCAACGAGCTCAAATTCGTTCTACATTTCCCTCATATAAATATTCTACATCTTCGAAAATACAAAAACATATCGACGAAGAAAGAAACTTTTCTTAATATTTCGATCAATTAATAAACGCTATAAAGATAATCCCCACCGGTTGACACGCGAAAGAGGAGAAGGCTTCCGTCGAAGCAGAAAAAAAAAAAGAAAAAAATTCGAATCCACTTGCGGGTTGACCACAAGCTCGTTCGTATTAACGAATGGGATTCCGTGGGTCGGAGCTTACAACTTATAATCCCGACACATCCCGTTATAGGTTACCCGCCCAGCCTCGTCCGAAGATTAAGCTTGACACAGGAATAAGCATCCCCACCCATCCGTGGTACTCCGCATCACTTGCCAATTCCCCCCACTCTCCTCGTCCCCTTCAATCGGCTTAAGCTGTGCACGCGTGCATGCGTCATTTAGTCCACGCTTTGCTCGCGTAAACGCATACGATATTATACAATTCTAACTAACAATATTGGCGCGATCGGACGGGCAAATTGAATTGGAAGGGAAACGAGTCTTGATAGGAAACGAGCATTTTCCTATGCGCACCCTTCCTACGTGATTAGAATCACACGTCGCGATTCGAGTGATTAGATTGATGACATTTTCAATCGGGATCGTAATTATCGATATTTTATATTTTCGTACGGTAACCGTAGAGCAATCTGTGGAGAACGATAAAGAAAGAGAGAAAGAAAGATTTAACGTGATTTGAAATAAATGTTTGCATAGGTGAATCTCCAATTCGCAGCAATCTTCAAGCAATGAGTATACGATTCATTATCGTATCCGTGATAATTATAAATTTATAATTATAAATTTTACAACAGATTAAGATAATTGACTACGTGTGTAATTGCAACGATTATTTTTTTACGTAGTTATTAAGATTTATTAAATTATTGGTTAAAAATTTTAATCATTATGCATAAGCTTATTCTGAATCGATAACATTGAGAATGACAATGAAATAAATTGGATTTTAAAGCTTCAAATCAAAGAACGAAAATACGCATTATACGTAAAATGGTTATACGAATTTTGTGACGAATCTTGAAGCAATTTAAGTTTAAACTTTTTCTCTTCCTTACTACGAAATTTTAAATGAATATTATTATTTTTCTCGAAGTTGTGCAATTAGATTCGATGCAAATTTATCGACAATCGTGAAACGCTCGATGGATAAGCGGTGCTCGACCGAACGAAGGTTAAGTTTCCGACTTACCGACCTATCTCGAGAGATGGAGCTTTCGAAGCATTGGACGAAAACGGAAGATCGAGCCTGCGAGGGTAGCTCGAACGAGCTTACGCGCGCTCTGCTCC
Organism: Apis cerana; assembly: GCF_029169275.1. Lineage (NCBI taxonomy): Eukaryota > Metazoa > Arthropoda > Insecta > Hymenoptera > Apidae > Apis > Apis cerana. The sequence goes on from NC_083854.1 coordinate 12,995,181, forward strand.
CACTATGGATTTGCCATTAATTCAAACCCCTGGGAAACTTTTGTCCGGCACGCGCGCACCCTCCACGTTGAAACTACCTGCCGCTTTTCGAAAAAAAGAAGGATACTGGTGAATGCCATTCGGATACCAAAAAGTAATTTTCTCCGTAAAAATTTTATATATGTTTTTCTCCATCGATAAAGAGAAACATAGGTCAAATTTCATATATGCGTAAAAAATATTAGAAATATTAGAGAGAACAATTGGACAAATAATGGTATCAAGTTAAAAATATACGGGAATGAATTTTCAAATAATTTCGATCGAATTAGTAATTGTAAGCAATTGATTTATCGTAGTAAAGCAAGCAAATTATAACTTATTAACTGATAGATGATGCAAGTTTTCTCTAGTTTAGTTTTCTCGTATTCTTTCGGGATAGGAATCGATCCAATATCGTTTAAATCCAAAATGAAATCATAATCGCGTAAAAATGAAATCACGAATCGCGCATCTAAAGAGGGGGGAAAAAGAGGAAAAACGTGGCATTTTTGATGCGCTCTCTCGCGATGTAACGTTTTCGCGTCGAGGAAACGGGACGAAGCGTGGGGGCGGATTTTCCCACGTGGCCGTTAGATCATGCGCATCACGAGGCGGGAAATGTTTGGTCCGCGTTTATTGCGGCCGAGTATTACCTTGACTCGTGGAGATAGGGGAATGGAGAACGGCACATCGAGGAGGAGGGCATTACCAACGGATCGACGCTGGAAAAGCGAAAGTTCGCTTTAAACTTTCAAGGGGATCGTGCCTCTTGCTTTTGCCTTTTTTCCCCCTCTTTTCGAGCTTTTTCAACCCGTATCACTTTCTCTTCTCCTTAACGAAGGAAATCGCGTTAACAGGTCGCAGATCTGTGTTGATAAATTAAACTCCCTTCCCCCTCCCCCATTTCACAACGTGACGCTTGGAGTTTAGAGTTGAGTGACGAATTAAAACCAAATTAACGGAGACAAGATTGATCGTTTCGCAAAGCTTTCTCCCCAAAGTTTTCTAATTCTAAAAAATTATTTTAAAATCTTCCTCTCCTCGTTCTTTCGATAAAAAATTATCGATAATATTATATCGGTTCGTTTTAATAAATTCAATTTATAATTATCGATATTACACGTTTGTTGTTAGGTTTATCGTTGCAGAAATATTATCGAGTTAAAACGCGACTATTAATTTCCGCAAATGGAATCGTGCGTTTGAACGTTTCGCAAAAAGACTAATTGTTGGAACAAGATTACGCTCACGCACGTGCAAGTACGTCAGTGCCGCCGGTTGGAAACTGGAATTAATTAATCTTGATTCTTGACCCCGTAGCGTGTTTATCTCCCACTAATATTCAATTTTTCATTTCGCATTCTCCAATGGTCATTAACACGCGAACAAGTGGGTAAACGAAACGCGAGTATCGAAGGCCCGTTGTAATACGGAAAAGGATAAGGCGGTTTTATAGTCATATCACTGTCTCTCCCGTCGACCCTCTCGACCCTCGCGTCACATAGTGTCACGCATGCCTCTGCTAAGCTCTCTCTCCCTTAGCTCCTCCGCTTTTCGAGAATTCGCATGCACGTTTCTTTTACCTCGCTCGTTACCTCTCGTCACGATTCGATAATTCATGCGTCGGTAACCGTTATCGATCGATGTTTCATTAATTCCGGAACATGACATTTGGTTTTTAGTTTCAGAAACGGATGATAAAAAAGAAAAAATAAATTGACACAGTTAGAATTTTAACGAAAGATATCCTTTTTTTCGTATTTTCCAATTTATCAACGCAGAAAAATATACGAAAATTGTCGATACGTTAAATTACAAAACTCGACGTCTGGTTACAGATTATCTCATTCTACTCGATTTCCTTTCACGTTACGTTACGGGAAACGAAACTTTTCAGATTTTCAGATTTTATTCGATTATGGATAAAATTTTACGGACATCCCTCCTTCCATTATTAACGCGTCCACGAGATTATTTACGCGAACTGAATGACGATTATTAAAAATTTCGTGACATGGAATATGCATAAGATAACGAACACGCTTTTTACCTTTTTTCTGTCGGCATCTCGAAATTTGTAATTTCATTTCGTTTCAAATTCGTGCCCGGAATATCTCCACCCTGTTAAATATATTTTTAAATCCCGAAGAAATTCTTCTTCTTAATCTTTTCCTTCATCTTCCATATATAATACATATCCCATCTATAGTTTATTTTCGTAAATATTCGTCCGTCTCGATATTGTAAAAAAAGGAAAAAAGAAATTTTATTCGTTTTATAAATTTGAAACTCTAAGGGATTTCCTCAAACGTTAAATCTCACACGTTGCTGCTAATGCGGTGCCTATACACGGTTTCACCATTATCCTCTCCATTATTTTTAATTGGAAATTATGAACGGACAGTACATACGGTCCAAAAGTGTACATATACACTGGAATAAAGTACAATTAATAGTACTGTGCATAGATACACAGGAAAGGATTCAAATATGATAATTTGAAATAAAAGAAAGAAGAATCTCTCGATTATTGATAATTTATTTATCGATAAATTACGATACACGTTATTTTATTTTTCAAAGGAAAAATGTTCTCATCTACCGAGCGATTTGAAACGTAAAGTTTTCCCAAGACACGCTTCCACCAAACTGATTGGGTAGAATTGGGTGAGCAGTGAAATTTTTCTTCTTCTTGGGACCGCGATATTTTCCTTAGATACCCTTTAGATATCCTAAAGAAACAGCGTTACTACTTAGAATTTGAAACAGCCAACCAACCAACCAGCCAACCCAGGGGTTGGAACGTTACAGCTGCTGTCACATAAATATCCCGAAACCCCCTGAATTCTGGAGGCACGGGTGGTTCCAACCACCTCCTCCAAAGTCCTCCTCGCGTAAAGTTGCAGAAACTCCTCCACCGGTATTGATTCTCAATTCTCGCGACAACGAAAGCGAGGACCGAGTGGATTCACGAACGAGTGAAAAAAAGAAGGTCGAGGAAACTTTTCAAAACTTTCCGCGACGCGAGCAATGTTTTCTCCCGGCAAATAACTGACCAACGTCGTTGTCGATGCTCTTCCACTTTATCTTAATTCTAATAAAGATAAGAACTCGTTAAGCGCGTGACGTTAGTTTTAATGCGATTAAAGTTGTAGGCCAGTCGACGCGTAACGATGTTTTGCACGGGACTGGGAGGAGAGGGGAGGGGAGTTAGAGCGAATAAGCTTGGAACTTCTCTCTCTCGAAAGGAGGTGTAACGGAATGGATAGCGAATTCAAAAGATTCGAAGTTTCAAAGTTTTAGCCAAAGTTTTAGAATTTAAATTCCTGATTAAAGTTGGTCAAATATATTATTCATCGCGCGTTAAACGCGAGTCCTATATTTAGAGAGAAGCGGAGAAATGTTGACTGGGAAAGAAAACAATAAATATAAAATGTACGGATTTAATTGAACGAGTATATTTAATTATACGTAATTGCGAAGAACGTATCGAAGAAATACAAATAGGTAGCAATTACGAAATAGCGGTGGTGCTGGCAACATTCAATAATAAAACCACGAATAAAATTTCAGTGAGACTTTAAATTCTATAACAAGAAAACTTTTCTTTTTCTTTTTTTATATTTAAATTCGACGAGATGGATGGATATTTTCGTCGACATTCGTCGAATCATAATTGGACAACTAAATTAGATCGTTTCAATTCCCTTTAAATTAAGCGGTTTTAAGGAAGGAGTTGGTAATAACGATATCATAGACTCGAAAAGCGTTTGACCCGAAATTCGAAGAACCACGCGCTTCAACGGGAATAACGTAATCAGATGTGGCCCTTAGTTACGTTACTAGCGTTACGTTTCACTTAAATATGATTTATGGACTGGAGAGGGAATAATTAGCGGGGTGCATATGTAAACTTTTTCTCTCTCTCCAGTGCTGTTGATACAGCAATTAATACCGACTTTTGATTTATTACCCTCGTTAATCGCGATACGGAAATATTCTTATTCATATCTTTCTCGTATAAGCTTGATATATTCGAAAGCCGATTAAGCAGTTTCAACGTGACAACTATTTTTCTCTTTCCCCTCAAATCACGAAATCGAAAGAATAAATATTTTTCAACGTAATTTTTAAAGAAATATCACACTCGAGAGCAAACAAACGTAACGAAAGAAAGAAAAGAAAAGTGCGAAAGGAAAATTATTCGCGACATATCGAGAGCATTAAAAAAAACGTGGGAGAAAAGAAATAAAGAGGGGGGCGGGATTAAAGGAGAGGGGGAATAGCTCGCGACACGTAAGGCCTACCCTTAATCGCGATGCGTGACAGGGGTTCCGTCAAACAACCCCGGTAATATTAATCTTCGATTAAAGGCTTATCGTGGCACGTGGCCACGGGCGCGGAAAATTCGGCAACGCGAAAAACGTGGGGGAGGACGGGGAGAAAAGCTTATCTTGCCGTTCCTTCAAACCAAATCTCTCTCATTCTAATCTTACACAATTCGGTACTCTCTCTCTCTCTCTCTCTCTCTCTCTCTCTCTCTCTCTCTCTCTCTCTCTCTCTCTCTCACACACACACACACACACACACACACACACACACACACACACACACACACACACACACACACACACACACACACACACACACACACACACACACACACACACACACACACACACACACACACACACACACACACACACACACACACACACACACACACACACACACACACACACACACACACACACACACACACACACACACACACACACACACACACACACACACACACACACACACACACACACACACACACACACACACACACACATACGCGATGAATTCAAAAAATTATGTTATGTGTCACAAGCTTTATTCCATATCGAGAAAAAATTTGTGTTTGATCGAAATTTCAAAATAGCAAAAATTCTAGATGCAAGCCTGGTATTTGGGGAGGAGAACGACTATTCGCGGAGTATGAGTGATTCGAGTAATCAATGTGTGATTTGTGAATAGGTTCCTTAGATCTTTATTTCTTTATTACGAAGCGTATAAAATCATTTCACGTTAAGTAACGCACTCGTCACATGTATGACGTATAAAATCATCTCGAGTTGCTGCTACTTCGCTCGATTGAAAAAGTCGTAGAGCGCGAAAGGGTGAACGCACTATTAATCCTTTTTTCTTACTTCTTGCCGCGTTTGAACGATTACGCAATCGCTTTCACAATCGATTTCCCCACATATAAAAATCTCGACGGAGAGGGAAGAGGCCAAGCAACGTGTCTCTTTCCATCTTTTAAAATATATTTTTACTATATATATTTTTTTATCAAGTATTCTTTGAACCCACGTAACCTTTTTTTTTCAACTCACATAGAATTGATGCAGCTTATAATCCATCGTTTAATCCTGTATATTCGAACCTTCTTCCATTATTATTTATGTTATTTTTTCCATTAATTCTACCGTCTTTAAATTTATCCTTTCCACACTTCTACTTGAACTTAATTCTATATTTTTCACGAATTTTGCTCAATTTATCGAGTGCATCCACCGTACATGAACGAACAAACAAAAGTAGAAACTCGTAACTTGAAATCTCACACGATCGTATCTCGATATTCCGCGATATATCGACGATACAACGATAACCACCCTCCTGTTCCGCGTGTGCTCAATATGTTGTGGGAGAAACGCGCGTCGAGGGTATCGAGAGAGAGAGAGAGAGAAAGAGGAAGGGAGGGAGGGAGAGAAGCATTCACGGAGATATCGAAGCGATTCCGGAACGATGGTTAGGTCGATCCTCGAATGGTTAATCGATGCCTGACCAAGCAAACTACGCTCGCTAGGGCATTCACACGACTCCACTTTCTACCCCACGTTCCTTCTCCCTTCCGCGATAACTTTTACCTTCTCGCGCTCTCCGAGATCTTTCTTCGTTTTCCGCGATCGAACCAACTTTCTTCTTCAACTCGGATGGACGGATAAACGGATGGATCGAGCAAAAGGTAGGTAAATATCGTTTCGAAACTCTCTGGAAACTCTGAATGAACGTGGAACGTGCGTGTACGTTTTTCTTCGACTCGGATAGATGGGTCGAGGAGATAGGTAAGTATCGTTTTAATCGAATTGAAACTCTGAATCGTGTGTATACTTTCTTTTTCAACTCGTTTTAACCGAGTTGAAACTCTGAATCGAAAAACTTAGCAAAATAACTAATTTTCTTCTTCAACTCGGATGGATGGATGGGTGGATCGAGATTGAAACTTTAAATCTGAATCGTGTGAACGAGGATGGATGGAGAAGGTAAATAAGTAATTGAAACAGGATCGTGTGCGTTTTTCGGTAAATTTAACAAAAGAAATAATCGAGCGAGACGGTGAAAATTGATCGAATGGGACGAGTTTGGCAGTAAGATTTTGCGCGCGTAAGCTAATTTACCGCTTTCTCAACCCCCTCCCTACTCCGCCGTGTTGTTGGATCCCGAAGCGATCCAAGAGAATGGGTTCTGTTTGGCGTCGGTGGCGTTGTATCTTTAATTATCCGCGCAACGGAGGTATCGAGGGATTTTGGCAGGTATCAAGAGGGTCGCGAAATGGTGTATCATCTGGTCCTCGTGGCCGGGGCGTGGCCGACCCTCGACACCCAAAATCTCTTCGTCTTTGTCGTTCGAAGCAGTTTGTCTCGTCCGAGAGGAGAACGAAGAAATCTCGGCCCTCTTTCGCTCCACCAAAACGAATTAACCACGCCGCTACTCTTTCCCTTCTTCTCGAGAGAAATAGAACGGAGGAAAGATAAGCTCGAACTTAAACCGAACGGTTAAACTTTCGTCCGCTTGTATAAGTAGAAATCGCTCGTTTGTCGAAGGACGAACGAGTCAGCGCGAGAAGCGAGAGTAAACAAACATTTGAAATACGAGCGCGATGTTCGACGAATGAAACGGTTCTAATGGTTTCCAACGGTCCTCCAACGATGGAGCAAAAAACGCGAGGAAATATCGTTGGAGGGGCGATAATTTCAGCATTTTGTCATCCGCACCGAGTCCCTCTCGACGTGTCGAGGGAGCCACGGAAGGCGGAGAAAAAAAAGAGGAGGGGCGGACGAGTGGTGCGGAGGAGCGGGGGCAAAGTTGAAGCATTGGCGCGGAAAATTATCCGCGGAACGAGGAGCAAGGGGGAGCGACAAGGTCGCGATCGCGTACACGGACAGCGAACCTGGGTAATATTAATTAAGACAGTCGTTAGGAAAAAGCGGCGAGCCGGGAGCGCATTCGCGTGGAAAATTATGCTCGGTACGCGGATAAATATAACACTTTATTGCAGTTTGCCAACTATTGATACTAATGGTCGGGATTAAATATGTTTTAATACATCTTGGATAAGATGAAGGTGATATTTTAGCAACAACAGTATCTATACGTTTCTAAAAGATACATCGTATATTATATTATATTATAAGGGAGTTTTGAGTTTTTATTTGATAATCTGCAATTATATACAAAGAAGAATCGTAAAATATCACTTTAGCAATAATGTCATATTTAATGGCGTAATACATTATGCGATTATTATTTAACAAAAAAAATTTTATTATAAAGAATCTGATTAAGGAATTATCATTTTCATTATCTCGACTATACTCGTTTAATTGCATTTCATACGTTCAACTGAAATAATTAAAAATTTTGTCGGGAATTTGTATTCTCTTTCTCTCTCCGTTTCTTTTTCTCGGACAGCACGGTCGAAAAGCGATAAACCCAGCACGCGGCAGCGAAGATTTTTCGTAAAGATTTTTCGATTTCGATTGCATAACGGGATTTGATATTAATTCGAACGGCCGTGTGTGTAATTAGAGATTATCGATTATCCGATTAGTCGATTTGCAAGTTTAATTAATAACCAGACGCGGTGCCGGATAGATAGTACGCGATTATATCGCGCCAAGATCGTAATTAGTTGACTAATCGAGTTTACGAGTTTAATGAAACTGGACTTTATGGATATTTTGGCGCGTGATTACGAGGGAAAAATATAATGAAATATCGTTTTTGCTTCGATATTTCGTTTCTTTCCTCGATATTCGTTCTATCGAAAATTTACGTACATTTATTGCATCATTGGGAATTGGTTCACGCAATTTTGCTTAAAATCCTTACTTTTCGATCGTCGTTTAATATTCTCCTCGAAGAACGAATTTATTCAAAGCTACGAAATCGCATACACTTTTCTCTCTGGATTCTCCCTCGAGTTGAGAGCAGGCAGGAAGTAATACAAGGTCGCGTACACTCGAACACGTATAGGATTAACCCCGATGATGAAGAGGGAGAGGAGTGAATCGCGTGTGACGATATCGGGCTGGCGCGTTAATTACGTTAAAACTCGTGGAATACGAATAGCGATAATTCGGCGTAGGACGACGTTGACGATGAATTTTCAGAAGAAGAATATGCAGATGAAAACGAAAAATATCGATATCCACGATTCCTCGTTGGATAAGCTATCTTCCTCTGCTCGTAAAAGAAATATTAACCGCATCGAAAGAAAAGTGAACGTAAATATAATTTTCTCTTACCTTGATGGTCTCTTGAGGGGAGTACCTCGCAGAGCGCTGTGCTTGAGCCTGTGCCTGCAGGCTCATCGCTGTATCATATCTGCTACGCTAAGTACTCTGAAAATAAAGGAAAAATATTAAAAATATTATCTGATAATTTCGATAAAAATCTTTCCATCATTTTCCGACAAACAGATTGCGATCAAATTAAGAATTAAGAACGATCTTTTTGCTTTTATTGCGGAAGAGGAAAGGAAGCGATTGTTCCCCTGAATCTGGATAAAGCCTGAAACAAGATTCGAAGCGAGGGCGGGAGAAGGGTAGAGGGTGGCTGGCTGGTTGGCCTGTCAATACGAACAGCTACGTGACCCAGGTACCAAATGACACATCCGGCCGGAGGGACGAAGCTTCTCGCCTCTTTTAAGAATCCCCCTCGTTGTTCTCGTATTCCTTTGCGACGAAAAATTCGATATTTTTATCGGTCAGCCATTTTTTTTTTTTTTTTAAATTTTACATCAAACACGATGAATGAGCTATTCAAAGGAGGGTTACGTTACGATCTTAAAGAGAGACGGATTCGAGGGTTGATCCCAATGAGAAACGCGGAGAAAAATCATTATCAAAGAGACTCGACGATTCGAGAGTTTTATTCGAGAGTCTTGCGTACTCTTTCGACGAACGACACACAAAACGGAGGCGAAGAAGAAACGCGAGGGTTTGATCTCGTTCTCGCGACAAAACGCGGCGTTCCTCTCGATTATACGTTGACAAAGGAGGAGGAAGAGGAGGAAGGAGGGTGGGGGAAGAAAGAGAAAGAAGAGGCGGAGCGAGCGACAAAGAGAGGGCGGCTCGCGATCACGGAATGGTAAATCGAGCGAAAAGCGTAATTAATCACGGTGAATTTGTCGTGATTAACGAGGATCGCTTTGTCCCCGCGAGTATAACACCGTTAATACGCGGCAAATGAACTTCGCCTATTAGCCATCCCGCCTATTCCCAATTTCATAAATTATAGAACCTTGTTGCCAGTTTGAAATTATGTATTTTCGAAGTAAAAAAAAAAAGAACAAAATTGAATCGAATATTTCGCTTCGAACTCTCGACAATGCAAGTTTTTTTTTTTTTTTTATATGCAAGTATCACCGAATCTTATAATCCTTCTCAACGTGCCCTCACATTCACATTATTTTTCATCTTCTTATACTACATCTCTATTTTCATCGCTATCTTACTTCTATCGTCGATTTCTTGATGAATAGAAATAATTTCGATATTTAATTTAAGGAAAAATTAAACTCGTCTTCGCTCGAATTAATTAAAATAATATTCCCATTGCTGTTAAACTCGAACCAATACCGCGATCGCGATCCAATTTGAGATAAGGAAATCTATTCAACACGATATTCTAAAAAAAAATCGATCACAAATAAATATCGTCTCCGTTCGAGTCAAAATGATGGCCAAGAATCTCTAATTATCGCATAGATTCGAAAGGGATTTAAATTTAAAAAAAGAAAACGATAAAAATTCACCAATACTTGAGAACCGCGCGAAAACTCAGAGTTAAGATTAATCCGAAATTAATCGATCGAGACCGCGCAGGGATCGAAAAGAAGTTGGTGTTCGAGATAAGAAAATCTATCTATTCGATATTCTAGAAAAAAAAAATCACAAATAAATATCGTCTCCGTTCGAGTCAAAATGATGGCCAAGAATCTCTAATTATCGCATAGATTCGAAAGGGATTTAAATTTAAAAAAAGAAAACGATAAAAATTCACCAATACTTGAGAACCGCGCGAAAACTCAGAGTTAAGATTAATCCGAAATTAATCGATCGAGACCGCGCAGGGATCGAAAAGACGTAAAAGAAGGCCGATAGAATCGTTGACGTTCGAGATAAAATCTATCTATTCGATATTCTAGAAAAAAAAAATCACAAATAAATATCGTCTCCGTTCGAGTCAAAATGTTGGCCAAGAATCTCTAATTATCGCATAGATTCGAGTGGAAAGGGATTTAAATTTAAATTTAAAAAAAACGATAAAAAAAATGCCAATACTTGAGAACCGCGCGAAAACGACTTAAGATTAATCCGAAATTAATCGTCGAATTCGTATCCCTTCGTTTAACCTCGCGCATCGATCGAGGCCGCGCAAGGATCGAAAACGTGGGCGTAAAAGGAAGGCCGATGGGGTAACGTCGTTAGTTTCCGGTTGGTCGTACGCACTTCCATCCCAGTCCCAAGCGGCAACCCCTCGCGATGCACGCTGTCTAATGAGGCTCGACACCCGCCCTCCCCTCCCCCCGCACCGCGCCATAAACTTCGACGTTCGAACTGTTGAACGTTGCACGTACACACGGCCAGCGGCCGAGTATCTCTCCTACCTTTTTTCTTTATCTCCTTCTCCCCACCCCTTCCCCTCGCTCGTTACTCGCCTCGCGTATCCCCACCACCGCTGCTTCCCCCACTTTTCTCCTAAAACAGAGTTGCGCAACTTCGGATACGTTATTACACAACGATAAATAGATTAACGGTGGAGAGATTAGTTTCCTTGTTTTCTGGGTCATCGGTTTAAATCGCGCTCGAGCATCGAGATGAAAGTAATTACCAGAAAGATGGGAAGATTTTACGGTGCGATGTATAATAATAGAGAGGAGGGGATACTTATATTTTATTACTCGATCGAAAAACATCGTTGCGATTAATTTAACTCGGGCAAGGATTAAGAGGTAAAATATTCGAGTCTCGAGTGCGATTCTCATCAACCGTTTCGATCAAGAAGCCGTTTAATTGATCGCGATATAACATATTTCTTACCACTTCCAACTGCATCGATTCATTTGATTCTATCGATTACGAAACCGTGTATAATTTAAATTATGCGCAGAAAATATTTGAACGAGCAAAACGAACCAACAATAATATAATAGTGGAAAAAACGAAGGAAAGGTAAAGAGGGCGAGGTTGGAATTTGAGGTGATTCCCATAACAGTAGCGCGTACATCGGTATGGGGGTTTTCTGGTATGGTGTCAGGGGTTCGCGTCTGACAGTGATCGAGAACCGCGATGCTATCTTCGCGGCTCGATAACGACCAGCGGAAGTATCGCTTTAATCACTATATCCGAACCCCGTTCCCTTGCCACGCCACTGGATACCAGATCGTTTCTCATGTAACCTTCTCCACACCCACCCCGTCTCTTTACCTCGTTTCTTTCGCAAGCTTAACATTCACTTAACAGCAACGTATCTACGTATAATACTAGAATAAAATTTCTAAAAATTAACCCGAAAGAAAAGGCACGATTCAAACGTAATTAAACATCCGGTTAAAATATTCGTGTACGAATATCTTTCGACCCGATTCGAGGTCGAAAAAAGTTTCGTCGACGCGGAAACTAGGATACAAACGCGCGTTAATTTCATAGAACGTGGAAGAAGGTGGAGGGAGGGACAGGAAGAGGAGGAGGTGGAGGAGGCACCATAAGGTCTGGAAGGCCCCTTTTGCTATCGATCTGTCCCCACTCGCGGCGATTCTACGCTCTGTGCCACACCATGCATCCCCATGGAACACTATATTGTTCCCACTCGGTCGCCCTCCTAGTGTAGGTGAACGTGTTTCTCCTCTGTGTTTACGCGTTTTCGCGCGAGTGTGCGCACATGCATTCTACCCACCACCTAACTTGCGTATATATATATATGTATTAACACGGCGCATTTGTTTCCATGGGTAGAAAGCATGGACCTCCTCTCACACCTGCCTTTAACGACACCGTTACGTCACGACAACGCCACCCATGCCAACACCACCGCTGTAATCATCTACCGGATACGTATCCGGATATGTATTACGTTTGGAAAATGTTTTTTTATCGTCTCGACAGCAATACGACTGGTATTTTCCTTTAACGGGTATTAAAAAAAAACACGAATCGTTCGAATCGATTTTTAAGGATCGACGAGCTCGCCCGATCCATCTGTCGCGCCTTGTATTCCTTCCCTTCCGACGTGGACATATGGTATTCTCTATTTTTCACAGCGTTGTACGTTGCGCGCGAAAAGAGACAGGAACGGGAAAATATTCGAAAGAGGAAGATGGACGTAACGCGGATATAAACGAAGATGGTGGGGAATATTGGTCAACGTTGAAAGACGAGGAGTATAACGGAGGAGAGGAGCTTCCCCGAGAAAGATTAATATCTCTATCGGAAAAGTTCAAGAGAGCAGGCCATTTATCTACCTACGTGCCCTGTTCCATTTCTTCCTCTTCTCCTTTCCCTTCTTTCTCGACAAATCTTACAAAGACCGTTCTCTTCGAGAGAGAGTTTATTTAACCGTCCAGATTGGAAGGAGAGGAGACGCAAAAACAAGGGGAAAGACGGAAACAGACACTTCTACGTCCACCGGTTGGGAAATGATGATTCACAAGCCGGATGTAACCGAGAAAATTCGATTTGACACTTGCACGACAGTTTGGAAGTAGCAGGGAGATTTCTAATAAATTCGACGGATAATTTTACTTCAACCGAAACGACGGCTTCTAACGGAATATTTTATCGCGTTCGATTGGTAAGGAAGATTCCAACTGTATCTGGAACGATTGCGCAAGCTTACTAATTATAAGAAACGTATATTAATTATTTTCCTGCGTGGAAGATGAAATGAAAAAAAATAAAAAAGGTGACATCATCGATGTTGAATAAGTACTCGGTAAGTAGTAGCTACGATTAAGCGTGAGTGGAATCGAGTAAATTACGCTCTATCTTCATCTTGACCAGCCTTTGTATTCTCAACGGTGTTCGATTATGCCACGACACACGCAACGTCTCGTACTATAATCCCAGAAACCTTGTTACGCTCCGTTCGAATAATTCGAAAATGCAAAACACGAAACACCGGTTGCACGATCGTTGTCCAATCAAATACCTTCATCTTGACTCGAAATAAACGAAAATCTGGCGAAGATTTATATAAATATAGATATAACGTCTTCTCTGTCTAATCTTTTAGCGAAATCAATTTCTCGGCTGATTTATACATACAGCCGCTGTCGCCAATATAATTTATACAGAATATGAACGTTGAATTCGGTAAATATGCACAAATAATCGCGATAACTTTGCGAGATTGTTCTTGAGGGACTGGACCATTAATAAGCGTGGACTATACGAGGACCACCAACGAAGGAATCTCTTCTTGTATGATTTAACGGCAAGGTCAAGCGAGGCAAACTCGTTGACCTCTTGTATTCGAAAAATTCCTTTTGCTAATATCGGCTTTGAATTTGATTCTACTTTCCGAATCTTAACTTTTTTCCACGTCGATCGCATTTTCGTTAATACAGGAAAATTTATATATTTATATATATATATATATAAATTTCAATTGTCCTAATAACATAGAAAAATTAAACATAGTCTGTAACACATTTTTCATAATTGAGCATATGTAAAAAAATACTGGGAATAATACTCCCGTTTCACCTCTTTACGTATATCCTATTACACTTCTATTCCATTTACCTCGAGGAGACTAAAAACATCGATGCACACACTTTTCTTACGAGAACATTTCTCAGGTGAGATAGCGCGGAAGTGCATGGTGTGTTACACGAAGCGTGTACATTTGTACGGATGTCTTTATCGCTTTATGAGCCCCATAAAGTGCCGTTGTCGGTCGAACAGCCTTTGTATCTCCATTGTGCATTGCCAACCACCAACAGGGAACGAGAAGGAAAGAGAAGTTTTACCCATTGTTTATGCGTTTCATTATGTATACCATTGTCGTCGATTTTGACTCTTAAATGCGTGTAACGTGGAACGCAACACTCTGAAAAAAGTAAAAGAAAGTGATTTATCAAAGGTGTTGCGCGAGGGAAAAGATTTGATAACGAGAGTCGAGCGAGAGTCGCGTGAATTCTCCAGGGAGATTATTAACAACTGATTCGATGTATAATCCGATCCGTAATGCTTCCGCGCGATAGTCGCGACATCTGTTATTAACCTTAAAAATAAGACGACTTTTCGTTCTCCGACGAATTATTTTGAAAGGAAAATTAAACAGCAAAAGTTTGCTTAAGGAAAATTTCTTAAATGAAAAATCCAACAGTCGAATCTGAACGTTGTCGAGTATGATTCAACGACATTTTTACCATCTTGACCGGTCTAACGATGTTATTGGCCATGTTCTCTCGCTATCGCCACTATGGATCGTCGGCACGACAGTTTCCGTGCACTCTCCATTATGCCGTTTAAGTATCACAATTTTTTACGGATATTGAAAAGATAGCCAACAATATGGCCCGAAACAATGATTACGAGCACAGGGTTGAGGATAGGAAAGATCGCAAACCAGATAAATCATCATAACCTTTACCCATCTACATAGCGAATCCCATAAACTACCGTTACCGTATCATGTAGTATTTTATGATTACATACGCTCTCCGCTATATAAATTCTCCTCGAAACAATGAAACAATTTTACTATACGTTATTTTATCGAACTATGGTTAGGATTATAGTTGCAATAACTTTCGATATCTTTTTGAAATTCG
This sequence comes from Apis cerana, assembly GCF_029169275.1. Lineage (NCBI taxonomy): Eukaryota > Metazoa > Arthropoda > Insecta > Hymenoptera > Apidae > Apis > Apis cerana. The sequence goes on from NC_083854.1 coordinate 13,010,317, forward strand.
TATACGTTTATGCAAGTTACAAATTATATTTCTTCTGAAATTTGTATTATTTCGTATTTAAACGATGAAAATGGCGTCTCGTTATCGAAGAGAGGAATAACAATTGATGGAAAAAAGAATTTGCTATGCTAACAGATCCTTGTCTCAGTTGATAAGATGAGAGATCATAGAAACACACGAGACGAAGTACTTGCTTACGATGCCTGCGAGAAACGAGGAAGCAAAGCTATATTCATCACTTTCAATGTGTTTAACGTGCGTGTACGTTAAATACGCACGGCAAACACGCTAACCAAACCTTAACTAACAGTCGACCGAACAAATTAACGTTGATGTGTTAAGTGTCCGCAGCTTGTATCGAATTGAAAGATTATACCGTATTCTTCAACTACATATTTGAATATATCGCTCTATATCGAATCTATAATCATATCATAATCATATTATTGAGATAATTTTATTGATGTATTCGACGATATAAAAAAATCAATATATTTGAAATCTCTCATTTCGTTTAAAATTTTTCAATACGAATAAAGCTCTCGAAACAATAATTAAAAAGATCTTGGTTGAGTGAAAATTATTTTTCAATTATTTTTCATCATTCGGAAAATGCAGTGTATTTGCATTGTTTACACGTTTCTTATACTTGAAACGAGAGCAGCAAGAACAAGGCCAAGTCAACGTCGTGTTTACGTTCGATGAACGTGCAAAAGCAAACGTGACCTGCAAATCAAACATATTAGATTCGTTTAAATCGAATTTGACCTAAACATTTTTTTAATTTTCGATGTTTCGTTATAAAAAGCAAAATTATTTTGTCCTTCCTTTGTTAAAAAAAACTTATATGAATCATACAATTTTGGAGAGATATTCACGTGAAAAAAAAAAATTTAACGAGATATTTAAAAAAAAAAAAAAAAGAAAAATATTTAACGCGAAATATTTTTCTTGCATAAAATATTACATTGTATTAAATCTGTATATGCAAGATGATTGCATATGTGTATTGCAATCATCTTACGAAGGCGTCGTTGACATGAAAAAGATTGTACTTCATACTGAGAATTCGCCAAATTTGGTAAGATCAATCGCTTTCGGAAGACGATGAAGACAAAACGTGTGTTCACTTTCCAATTATGGAAATATTCAATATAAAATATTCAGAAATAAAAATGATTATTTATTAACTGTTTCTAATTAATCATTTTTATTTTATTTATTTATAGAATGAAAAAAGTTTATATTGCAAGTTATATGAATAATTTACATTCAATATATTTATAATTGCAACGTATCGAAAAATAAAATTAAAATACAATAATATTAAATTTAATACTACGAATTAATATAAAATATATAATAATAAATAATAATAAATTATACAAATAACTTACTCATTAAATAACGTACACATTAAATATATCCGTAATTATTTACCATCAAAAATATATCCCTTTAATTCATATGTGATCATTAACATTAATCGATATTGCATGCTAATCGGAGCGTGACAATATTTTTACCATACATTTACCATTGACTTTATATTGAAGCTATTTTTCATTCGAAACAGTAGAATAAAAATACGAATTAAACGTATATCGAAATCTAAATTACGACAACAAGCTATTTAATTTTATAATAAAATTAGATTTAAACAATGAATAAAAAAAAATGCAAATTGACAAATATTTACAAGTTTATGACAAACTTTACACGAATATTGTTCATCAGAATATAAACATAAATTTGTAATATCATTATATGTTTATGTCAACAATTATTATTATTGATATACGTACGCATTTTTATGTCCATTATTGCGATACACTAAAACGAAAATTTTGTCTAAGAGCCAATGAAATTTTTGAAAAAATTATCTACAATTTTATTCGAAACATTAAAGTTGTACAATTTATAAGTCTCACCTGATCAGAGCAGCGTTTATGCTAGTTTGCACTAAACCTTGTGTTGCGAATCTTATATTGTCAACTATTACTGATATGTATTAATTTCTTTGTACACACTTATACGCACACACGCACCTGTTACGATATGTTTAGTTTAATACAATTTAATAGAAATTTTTTTCCCCCGTTAAAAAACATAATGGCAATGCGAAGGACGGCTTATGTTAAATACAAAAGAAAAAAAGGATAGCGATAGGACAGCGAGAGAAGCACGAAAAAGGCGAGCTGCAGGCTGCGTGCCAAGCAGCCACCCTTACAGCAGGCGCGCGAGCCTACTACTGAACTTACTAGACTGATTGCCAGCTTCGCGAACCGGCACATTCGCTCGGAATCACTCGTCTCTCACGAACATCGGATATAGCCCACGATCATCGTCGCCGAATTAATTTCGAAATAATCGATTGATTTCTTATTTTGATAAATCTTTAATTTAACGAATCATTGTAAGTGTTAAGTTACAACGAAACTAATGATAATTACAAATTTAATAATAAAAATATTTTTCCATAAGATAAGAAAATAATTAATACGATTTTCAAGCCACTACTGCATAAGTTGTGTCTTTAACGTATTCGAGATTAATCTTTAGCCATATTTACTATTCTAAAATCAAGCGCTAAAATTAATTCAGCTACACATTAATTTTTACTAAAGAAAAAGTCAGTCTCTATATAAATATGTAAAATCGGTCTCTCTAAAATGGATAAAAAAATTATATAAAAATATTTTTGATTAAAAAGTTTTATTAAAATAAAATATTAAAATTTTCAACAAATGATTCTTCAACAACTTCAAAAGTTATAAATATATCGAAAGAAATGGTTTTCAGGGTAATTATGAATCAAAATTTTGTAATGATTTTTATCATACTTATTTTTTTAATTCATATTTTACCAGAAATAAAAAAAGTACAATTTCAACAGTCAGATCGAAAGTATACGCGTATGTATTGAAAAAAAAAAAAATGAAAAAAGAAGTAAAGGAAATAACAAAGGTACCAAATTTATCGTATATGCGTGTGTAAATACATATACATGTATATAATAATATAAATAATGAATTTCATATATTTGGCATAAATCACTTTTAAATTTCTATAATCTACAGTCAGTGTTATCCAAACTGAGCTTAGAATTTTATACAGAATTTTATTCGTTCTATCTTCGTTACTACAAGGATACCGATTGATGCGCACTAACACAAAAATATACAAATATTTTCTGGGAAAGTTTAAGTATCGTAATTTGTTTTAAAAATGAAATTCATAGAAAAAATTAAAAACGATGTTATATCAAATCTATATTGTCTATTGTCTTATCATAAGAATGACGTGGATAGGACAAAAAGTCACGTGAGAAAATTCACTTGTGGACAACACTGACTTATGATCAATATCGCGTATACATTTACGAATTAATTGTGCTTACAAAAAAATTACAATTATTATCGTCTACATACGAATCAATCCTAGTACGATAAATTAATTTTTTATGCGTAACTTACAAATTATAAGAACAAATAATAATAGTAATATTTAAATAATATTTTATAAACTTCTTACTTATTATATATGTACATCCTTATAGTAAATAGTAATAATTGCATTAAAAAATATGGAAATTGTAGTAGGGGTAACCATAAAAGTATCTTCAAGCGACAAAGGGAGAAAGATACATGCAAAATTTACAATCCATAATTTTTATAAAAATAATTTGAAAAGCATTATGTTTTGAATCAATTCTCTGTTTATACTCGTATCCGATATGATATTTTCTAAGATTTTTTTTTTTCTTCTTCATCATCTAATTATCACCACTTTTACTTTTATTGCTCTTAATGTAATACCACTCACAGTACTTTATAAAAATATTCATTCTAGCAACAGTTGAATTACTTTTGAGCAAGCGTATGTAACAAGCTACACAAATATTTATAATTATCCACTCTCTGTCGCCCTCTGTCACTTGTCACAAGGATTTTTTGCGTTAATAATACAGTTCTCACCTCGTTCTACAATTATATTCATCTAATTACTTATGCCTCGATAAGAACAAAGCAATTTCTACATTTAGTTTAATTCAATACTTGATCTACGTACAATAATAGATATCAAATATAAAATAAACTACTTAAATGCATTTGGCATGTCTTGTTCACGTGTGAAGCTCACCTGTTCTAATCTGAATTATTGATCTATTGATATCAATCTCTTCAATATTTAAGAACAAATGACGTCACATCCATGGTTAAATAGACTTTGCACTTACATTAAAATAATTATTATTTAGAACTTTGGACTCTTTAGCGGTTTTTAGTCCCGCATCGATCATGTGTAATGTATAAATATATCTAATTATCATTTTTCCATCGGCCATTAAAATTGGATTTAAAAATGTTAGATTCGACGTGAACACACTGCTTGTTCAATTTGCTTCTACTGGCAGCTGTTGTACTATCTACAACTGAGCTTCGAGTTTTCTTTATAATCATGTTCTAGGCTGTAACACTATTTTTTTTTTTTATCTATTTATATCTCTCATCCGATTATCTTACCGATCTTTTTTCCATTTATTTTTTTCTTAACTATCATACATATTTCGTGATCTTTTTTTTAAGAATTGTAAAATATATTATAAGCTGAATCTTTCTGTCCGTTTTTCATTGTACAATTCATTATCATGTAGAGTTTTAAATTTTTTACAAAAGATTGTTATGATTTTTGTTTAAACAAAAATCATTTTCTCATTTATTATTATCATTCAAATCATTTTCTATAAATTGAAATGAAAAACAATTAAATCTTTGCTTTGTATAATGTTTACTATTAAAAGTAATACATCAGTATATGCGATTTAGAAATTTCTGATGTATTTACTTTTAACGTTGTACGAAATTCTAATACTTCTATTGCTGACTTTTCATGATTATATAAAAAGAATTTTCTGTATAATTTAATCACTATAAAACCTCATTTACACAACCATTTTTATATGAATCACATACATTACTATTTTTTTTTTTTTTTTGGTTCCTCATCGTGATAAAAATTAATATTTTTAAAGTTGTCATTTATATTTTTATATTTCGCGTAAAATTTGACATTTGTTCTTATATTAATTGCGTATGGTGAAACCTATCTAATATTTCATTGTTGTTATTGGAATTGCTAATTACTACCAATAAATAATTGCATCGCTCTTTTTAGATAATAAATTTTGAGACAATATTTGGTAAAAAGAAATTAAGTTTTTAAAAATATATCGGTGTCTATTGTATTTAACAATACGCGAAATATTATTAATTCTTGCAAACAAAATTCTTTATTTTATATTGAAAAAACACTCGAACTGAATTGTCTTTACAACTCACAATTTAAATTGTAGGAATATTTTGATATCTATCTCTCTTTCTCTCTAGCAATATTAAATTATCTATTTGCACCGACAATTAACATTTTTATGAATACTGTTCAAACAAGTTTCACTATGCGATGGTTTTTAAACAGCGATAAACTTGGTTTTTATATTAAATGTTTATAAGATTGTTCATTATTCGACTGAAATTGTAAACAATCTGCACTAAGGGACACAAATGTTTTATCATTAAAATTTTTGTTATTAAAGTCAATTTCATTATAACTTAATTTTTCTGAACTTTGTCATAAAATAAATCAATGCTTTTTGATTCTATTGACGATAAAACTTCACTTCGGTTGTTTCTAATATCTGTTTTGTTATCGGAAACATCATCAACTTCATCTTGAGAACTATCACCTCGAATTGGATTTTTGTAGAAGTCAAATTCAAAAATTGCCAATTTTATCGGCTCACGCTGATACCAGTGTTGCTCCGGCGGGTTGGTAGGTGTTGATGCTGTGGTCTGCTCGCCTAGAAAGCTCTGCTGATATACAGAGGCGGGACAAAAGAAAAACAAAAGCTCTGCTACAGATACAGCAAACTACTACAGAAGCCTTCTTTAAAGCATTTAATTTTTAAATAGCCAAAAAATATAAAGCCATGTAATAGCTGAGCGTATTATCTTGTGTGACAATAAATTTACATTGTAAGCAAATTGATAGAAAATTATGAATAATTAAAATTCAATATTATTCAATCAAAGAAAGAAGACTTCATCGTTGCTACACTAGAACAATTTCCTTATATTACTTTCAATTTAAAAAAAAATTATAATAAATAAAATGAAATAAAAGAACAAGCCATGCAAATTAATAAAATAGGTTTTCTATCATAAAACTAACGTATAATGACAGTTACCGCTAGCCATGGATGATCAAGTACATCTTCGGCACCGAATCTCAATTCAGGTTGCGTTTGTAACATGTTTGAAATTAATTGTTTAGCAGAATCTGATATATCGTCCCAAAATGGAGATCTAAAATCATATTGACCACTCAAAATACGTTCAAATAATTCTTCTTGCTTATTTTCAGGAGAAGCAAATGGTGGAAAACCACAAAGTAAGATATATAATATTACACCAGCTGCCCATACATCAATCTGAAATAGTATAAATTCATTTTATCTTTCGTATCTTTTTAAAGATATTTTTCGTTTCCGATTCTTTTAAAGATATTTCTCTTTTTGATTAGAAAAATAATGTACTTTTAAACCATATCCCGTTTCTGCAAGAATTTCCGGTGCTACATATGTAGGGGTACCACAAACTGTGTACAAAGGTTCCCTTACAACTTGGGCAAGTCCAAAATCACATAATTTTAAACATCTAACATGATTTCCATCCATTTCAACTAAAAGATTTTCAGGTTTAACATCACGATGTACAATATGATGTGAATGTAAATAAGCTAATGCGGATGTTAAATGTCCAATCATTACACTAGCTTCACTTTCCGAAAATTTTGTTGCTGCAGCAATAGCATCAAACAAATCACCACCCTAAAATAATAATAAATACAAATTATTCTATCATTAATTTTAATTTTTATGATTTATAATATATATATATTATATATGTGTGTGTGTGTAAAAATGTACTTTTACAAGTTCCATGACTAAAAACAATTGATCGGTAGTCTCTTGTTCTGCGATCAAATTAATAATATTTGGATGACAAACTTGTCGTAAAATTGATACCTCGCTTGCCCACATTGTTTCTTTACCTTGACATTTATATTTATCTACAATTTTCATTGCATATTCTACACCTGTAGATCTACAAATTATTTTTTTTATGAAATTTAGAATATTATTTTTAATAATTAATATTATATATAATTATCTTATGATACTTACTTATGAGAACAATGCCTAACGACAGCAAAGTTTCCTTCTCCAATTACGTGTCCTACTGCATAATGTAAACGTAATGGCTGTGGTAATATCAGTGAAGAAGGACTAGGTGTTCGCACTTGTGGCGTAGTAAGCACTTTTTTACCAGATTTACGTGGCATTCTTGGCATTGGACCACTCTGTCTTTTTGATGTCCATGGACATCTTCGAAAGCTTTGAACACTTTTAGATTCTTCAAAATCTAATTCAAAATCTTCTTGATTCGATTTTTCAGGACCATAAGCCACAAAGATGTCATCATTTTCAAAAAATTGTTCCAAAGAGGTAACTTGTTGTCCCGAAAGAGTATAGACTTTTCTTACTGCTCCAGAATCTAATTTAACAGCTTCTGTAATTGCTTCCAACGCATGTTCTAAGCTTGGAGCATTTCTTTTATTTAACAAAAGACGTACAACTTTACGTGGCTTTGTACCATGTCGAATTAATGTGATTATTTTTGCTTTTACACATAATGGTATTGCACTTATTTGTCTACCAGTACCTGCTGGAGATTGTGGTAGTCCAGATAAAGAACTACCTCTTCTTACTTTAGTAGATGAATATTCCACTTTTTTAAAAATTTCTCCTTGTCCAGAAACTACATAACATTTACCATCTTCTAAATCATTAATACTTTGAACTTTCTTCCCATCCATGGTATATATTGCTCTAACACCATTAGGTAAAGTGACACTTGATATTAAAGCTCTTGTTAAATCTGTAGCTAAACTATCAAAACTGCGATATCTTTCTGGCGTCACAGCCATCACAATACCAGTATAAAACTTATCTCCATTTCTAAAAAATCTCACTCTTTTTGCTTTCTTGGTTGGTGGAGTTCTAAGAACATTTAAAGAATGTCGCGAACTAACATCCAACATTCTTTCATCTATGCTCATTATAGTAGTGGAACTTAATTCTCCACTTCCAGAGAAATTGCTATCACCAGATGGTGAAGCACCTTGACTCAATGGTTCTTCCATCATCCTGAATATAAAATTTATAATATAAATAATGTTTTATATATGTTATATACAGACATATAATACATATATAATATATATATACAGACATATAATACATTAATATAATACATATGAAAAAATATTAAAAATTAAAAAATTATATCATGTAATATAAAATTATTATATTTCAAATAAAATTGAAATTTTTATACATTATTTGTAAAATCAAATTTAAATTTAATACGTACAAACAAAAATATTTATTGTTATTCATTAATTACTAATAACATATATAGACAATTTTTCAATAAAGTTATAAATACAAATATTTTCTATTATTTTATTATTACAAACGTTATAACAATAAAAGCTAATGTAAGAATCAATTGTAAATCTATATAATTTAAAATATTTTAAAATTTCTATAGTTCTCATTATACGTTCAAAAATTCATGTAACATCCCGATAATAAGAATATTTATTTTTCTTTCTAACCTACTTAACCTTTCTTTTAACTACATCATTATATAGACAAGTACAACACATGAATAAATACAAGTGCAGAAAGTCATTTGTTAATACTTCAAATTTACTAATTAACAAAAATCTTATATACACTTACCTGCCCAATGAGCAGAATGTCCTATTAAAAAACAGAAGAAAAGCCAAGTAATGAACGAATGAATCACCACTGAACTGACATTTTCATAGCAACCATGACGCGAATATTAGATAATAAAAGCGAGAAATCTCGCTTTCTAATATTACACTAATATAATTTTTTTTTTCTGTTATATGTAAATCCCATACAATTTTAATACTTTCCGTTTCTATCGCAACTAATTTTGTTTTCTGCGCGCAGAATAGTTTAACCTGCCAAACTCTATAAATAAAGTGGCTTGTCAAAGAGAAACCGGAAGATCGGAACCGGAAGTGTAAAGAAATTAAAAGGGTGTAATATAAAAATGAATAACTGAATAACTTTTTCTCATTAACTTACAATTAGAACAGTATGTATATCATCCATAATTAATTTTGTTCCGAAAAGGGAAGAAAATATTTTATACATGATATATATGTATGTTATATATCATATCTTTAACAAATAATAATAACATTAATTAAATACGTTATTATCATAAACGTTTGTAATTGTATTATTAATATATCTTTAAAATGTAATATTTGAAATAAGGTAATTAGGTAAAATTATCAATTTCTGTAACGAAAAAGTTTAATTATTGAAACTAATTTAATAAATTACATAATAATTTACTAAAACTTACATTTATGAAAAAATAAATAATTATATAATAAATAAATATGTAAAATTTTTTTTTTACAATAGTTTTCTTAAATATATCAATATGATATATTACATAGTATGACATATCATAGAAAGATAAAAATTTAAAAGTTAGTTCGTAAAATATAACATAACTATGGATAGAGGGCAACATAATCTTTAAAAGACATTTTCTTTTTATCATTATTTATTTATTATGCTTAATAATATTATAAAATTATACGTAATGATTTAATAAATATATTAAATAAATTATTATATAAAATATATAAAAAAATTTAATATTAATATACTATATGACATAGAAAAATATATAAAAAGATACATTCTTTAAGTCCTCTGATAGCCGTGATCGTCTAGTGGTTAGGACCCTACGTTGTGGCCGTAGTAACCCAGGTTCGAATCCTGGTCACGGCAATGTCTGACAAAATGACATTGTCACGGCAGAGGAGTTTTTTTTCCACCCAATTCTTTTCATATTATAATAATAAATTGATTTTCAATTTAATCATTAATTACATTTTTACATATTTATATATCGTACACTTATCAACCAATATTATATCATACACGTTTTACATCGTATAAATTAACATTTGAATTTAATATTTTTCTTTAAAATAAATAATTACACCACTATAAATATTTTTCTAATAAAAGATTTTATATAGTTAAAATATATATTATATAATTCTCGTTTTATTTTTGTATAATATTTTAATAATGCACACACAACACAATCCAGTTTATAAGTAACCTAAAAAAACTTGAAACTATTTAAAAATAATGAAAATATAAATTATATAAATAATTTTTGTTTGTATGTATTATTTATAAGTGTTCATGCGTGTTAATTTCAATAGTTAAAACGTTTAACATGAAAAATTTCAATATAGAAACATTGAAATTTAATTAATAAAAATTCAAATTGCTTAAAACGCGATCTGTTGATCCGCACCTGGCAGTAGGATCAAGAGAAAGATAGATATAGAAGCGATCCAGACAGTGTTAGTAACGACACAGGGCCGTAGCGTGCTAGTGCTGAAGTAAAGGTGCTTAGAGTCGGTGGAGGGAGATTTCACAATAGCAACCGACCGTTCTCCAGAAGAGCCGCAGTCTCGCTCGGTGTGTGTTTCTCGGTAGTCATAGTTGTTGCGGGTGGATGTATTACGTGAAGGAGCGAAGCGAACAGAATCGCTCTATAGTGCGTGAAAAGCATAAGCGTGCAGTTTTCCTAATTCAATACAAAATAAAAAGGACAGAGACGAGTGCGGTGACCGAGGATGTCTCGTGAGTGAATGTGCAACAAGAGACGCCGTAAGTGCGGGTGTCCTCGAATTCGATTGCAGATCTTTAGACCGGTCAACGACAATGCGGGCGCGATACGTCGTGGCAGGTGAGTAAGGCCCCGGGCATGTTCGCCATTCGTGCGTCGTTCTTACTCCGTGTTTCTCTGTAGCCCACCGCTACAGTCCCTACGGTCGCTTTACAAACTACGATCCAACACACGAACGTCAATTCTTTTAGTTTCATCAAATTAAACATAATTATTAATTATTATTCGACTATCCATTAGCAAATAATATATTTCTATCGATATCGAGTTTTTATCTTTCTTGTGGCGGGTAACCTATGTTACATTGTCGTTCAAATTTATACGTGGATCAACGCAAACGATGAACTCAGTAGCGTTGAATTTATGACAGGTGGGGAGACCGCCCTGCCAAACCGTTCCGCACACCTGATCGTCTACCTGAAGTACTGTTATTTCTTCGTGTGTACTAAGATAGACTAAAATAAATTTTTGCTTTGCTTCATGAAAATTCCATATATTTTTTAATCTTTTTGCCAAATTTTTGTTTATTTTTTTCTAATTTTTTTTTTAGTATTCTTAATTTTTCTTCGATTTCTCCTAATAATTATATATATCTTTCCCACAAAGAAAATATTTATGATTTTATATTTTATAATTGTTATTGAATACAAACAAACGTATTATGTAAAATAACGATCACTCGATCTTGCTCGGTGTGTTGAAATCTCCGCGACCGACATCGAACAACGTTCGAATTGCTTCGCAATTTTTAGCTTTGTGTTATTATTTTGATTTATCCAAGTATTGTTAATGTTAATATTTCAAAGGCAAAGGAACGAATTACGAAAGTCTGATCGATAATGTTGGTGCAATGACCAGGTAGCCTCATACTGGACATACGACTAAAGTAATTTAAAAAAAAAAAAAATACACAAAGATGACGATGATTTTTCTTTCGTTCGAATCAAACTTTAAAAATAAGAATGCCATGGATACGCGCAATCATTCGTGTAGAAAAAAATAGTGGAAAAGTTCATATTTTCATTTAAGTATCCGTATTAAATTCGTAAAACAGCCAGTAGGAATATCGATCGTCTTGCAATCTCATTGTGATATCTTGCGTTGTTCAACGACTTCCCTTTTACTAATTCCCTTACGAGGATAAATCAATGCATTTTTTTATTTAACGTCTGTTAATTAATTATTCTAAATATTCCAGATAATTCTCTTTTTTATAACATAATTCTTTTGTACGCATAATTTCATTCGCGAAAGCTTTTAAAACTTTCAACCAATTTTGAACAACGTTTAACAGATATCCGAGAACTAGTATCAATTTCGACGCTTTTTTCCCTTCTCGATCAATGCTAACTAATCTAATCGACTCTTGAAATCAAAGTTGTCTGTTGGAAAACTACTTCGAATTAAAATATGCATATATTTCGATGTTACGAGATCGTGATTTTTTCGTAAAAATTCACGTTTGGAAATCGTGCCGTCAAGCATAAAATTGAAACACATTTGAGGTATCTAGCTACTAGGATTTCCGAGTGAAGAAAAAACATACATATTTCGACTCGTCTAACGCAGGTGGAAGCCACGTCGGTGCATTAACGTTGATCCCTCGCTTCACGCTCAGGTGCGTGCCTCAAACGACACACGTATTCTATACACATACCAACCACTGCGCAGAACAGAGGTTCCACATTCGTCGTTATACCTGGTGGACGATGCTAGTCTTAATCATTTTTCTTTCTTCTTATCGTCAGCGTAAAAAGACTCGACTAGATTCCGTAACAAGTGCATCGTTTTATTTCACGTCCAAGAAATTTTACCTCGTCGAGGAACGACTACCGTAATATTCCCGATAGTTGTAATTCAAACGTTGAATAAAATTTGCGCAATTGCTCTTCGCCTCCTTTGCGAAATAACGTAAAAGGAGGATAAAAATCAAATTTATTTCATTCGAGGAAATCTTATCGATCGATTGCGATCAATCTTTCTACTGGAAGAGAAGATACGACGTTTATGAGAATCGGATGTTTTATCAGCTTTATCAATTGTAATAATTCGCAATTTTTTCGCCGATGTAATTGTTTCGAATTGAATTTATTATAAGTGCAAAAAATTTCCAAGATTCCAAGAATAATTTAATCAATCGCGCGTACACATTGTTCCTCTTTCGATATTGCGTACGCTCGTCGAATGTGGAACTTGGGCATTCCAAAAGAATGCATTTTTTCGGGATCATCGAAGCGCGACCAACGGAGAATACGGTTCTGCTTGTTTTATTTCATTTCTACGTTTCGAATACGGTTTTGCCGTATATTGTTCTTAACGATTATCTTCGCTCCTATATAAAATACGCTGATATAAATAAAAAATTTTATTCTTTCTCTTTTTTTCAGTCTCATTTTCTTTCTTCGTGATATTGTCTTTTGATTCTTTTCTATATTTTTTTTTTTTTTTTTGGAAAATTCTCGAACGCTTTAAACGTTGTAAATAAAATAAGAGCAACGTTTCGAATCATTTAACGAATTAAATATCGATACCATTGTAACGCGTAGAATGTCATAGAATCGGCAAGTTACATTCCTTTAACGGTAAGGTTTGATTAACTTTACTGTAACTGTATTAGTCATTACTTCCTGGATTCTCTAGCTTCCTTATACGCTTTGTACGAGGTAAACCGTTTTCTCTCTATTATGCCGCAAACAATTTTTATTATACATTATTTTACCTTTTATAAACGTTATCAAAATGGACGGTGCATAAATAAAAAAATCGGATCATCGCGTTAATCCCTAAATAAAAATATTCATATATTTTTTTTTCTTTATCGGACACCTATTATTTTACATGGCTATTATTATCATATAAGAATTATTTCTCTTTTCTATTATTAATTCTTCGTGTAAACTGTTTTTTTTTTTTGTATAAATATATTATCAAAAAATTAAATTATTAGTAATTAAGTAATAATGTCTTAATGTTACCGTAGATCCTGAAGATACTATGACCTGACTAGACCTGAAGAGATTAATAATATAAAATGTATGAAGTCCTTGAAATGTTCTTTCTCGAATAATATCACGAAATCAAAGTGTTATAATTAGAGAAGTATTTAATATATTAAAAATTATAGATAATAAATTCGATATGTTGTAACAATATATTTATTTATTTTTTCCTTTATCATCGAAACGGACATCTATTATTTTACATGGCTATTATTATCATATAAGAATTATTTCTCTTTTCTATTATTAGTTCTTTGTGTAAATTGTTTTTTTTTTTTTATAAATATATTATCAAAAAATTAAATTATTAGTAATTAAGTAATAATGTCTCAATGTTACCTGAAGATCCTGAAGATCCTGAAGATACTAAAATCAAAAAAAAATAATCTAAATTTTAAGAGATTAATAATATAAAATGTATGAAGTCCTTGAAATGTTCTTTCTCGAATAATATCACGAAATCGAGGTATTAAGGAAGTATTTAATATATTAAAAATTATAGATAATAAATTCGATCTATAAATTCGGATAGCTGTTCTAATTAACGAATTTATTAATCTTAAAAAAATAGAATAATTGGACTATTTGTAACTATATGGAAAGGAAAATTTTTTCTCATTTATATCAATATTCAGAATAATATAGAATTAAAAGAAAAATTTCAATGGACGAAGAAAATTTGTTCAAAATTTTAATTCTTTACTTTTCCTTTTTTTTTTTTTCAAAGCTTTCCAAGTATCACTTGGAAGTGCATGTTCGAAAGTCTGGTTATTATCAGAGAATCAAGTAGTAGAAAATTCTTGAATAGTTCTCGAGTTCGGTGAAAGGTTTTTTTTTTTCAAAGAATTCATGGGGACAGGACACTAGCGAGGTTCTCATGGGCCATGTGCTCAACGTTATTGTCTTTTCTATTTTCTTGTCTCTGGTTAACATTATTCGTAATCTCTTCTGTGTCTCAAAAAAAAAAAAACAAAAGGAAAAACCACAGTTTAAAAACGTATATTTTTTATTTTTTATACATATCCAAGCCAAATTAAAATATCGTTTACGAGAAGATATCAATTGTTGGCGAGAAATATTATATTGTAGAGATGGCTCCCTCTGTAATTTAATACGAATCAGCTGCGCGTTACGTGTAAATAATAATAATAATATATATAAAATAACGCAAAAACTATCGCGAAATAAATAATCCAAAATATTTTATAAATTTCGAGTCGGTCAAATGTTTATAAAAACGTGTTCCTATCCTGGCGAGTTTCGTCGAATGAACATTTGAAACGAATGAAACGTTTTTTGACGTTTGTCGAGGTTAATAGTAAAATAGTATCCTATATTATCGACAACAACCGCTTGGAGTTATTGAAATTGATCGCGTATCGGGTAGAAATTTACACACTTGTTCGATTCGATTAATTAAATAATTCGTTCGCGATTATAATTATTTACGCCTCCTGCGATTCGTTGGGTTTAACCAGACCGTATATGACTCATCTATGCACATACACCAATTAAACTGACGAACTATATATATATATACACCATCGCACACAAATAATTTCCATCGATCACACGCGTCATGTGCAGAGAAAATTTTATTATTTATTTAAATTCAATCTCACTTCACTTATGCAAACAAAGAAATTCTGAATCCTTTTCTTTTTTCTTTAAATCGCGATTAATTAAAATATTAGTTTTTCTTCCTAAAAATTATTATCGGAGAAGTGGTAGAAAATTCTTTTTACATTTCGTCCTCGAATAATCTCATTGAATTAGATTCTCTCGTTACGTGGAAGAAGAAGAATTTGTCAGCTTGAAAATACAGAAATTGATAGGGAAGAAAATTAAGAAAACGATAGAAAAACTGGTTTTCCGATCGACTGGAGCCACGCGTTCGATTAAAGTAGGGCATTGCAGCGATCCGGAAGACGACGTGGCCGGGAAATTAAGCGGCAGCATTTGCAACTATATTTTTTTTAACGTAAAATGAGACACACGTTGGGGGGAAAAAATCAAGTTCGGCGTATCCTTGTGCCACTTTTTCCTCCGTGCAACCGTGTGCCAGATTTTATCGTTACACGCAGCTAGGGAATCGAAAAAACGCGGTGCAAGTTCTACGTGAGCCGACGGCCAGTGATGATTAAAAATTGGCTATTTAAAAATGACTCCCTTTTGTGAAACGTATACACTTTGCTTGCACTTTGCTGGTATCGATACGTTTCACTCGAAAAATCGATAATTCCCTCTGTGAAATCCGTCGGACGAAACTTCGATAAATTCGTAAAACGATTTTCCCGAATTCCATTCGAGATGAAGCACACTCGGTGTTCTTTCGATGCGTTTTATTTCGTCTCTTATTCGATACTTACGTTTTCCGATTATTAATTGTCGATGAAGTAAATTTACAATTGATCGAAACGGAACGAAGAATGGGTTGGAAGAGAGTCGTTGAAAACGCGAGTTAAGTAAAATTACGATCTCTTTTCCCTCGAGCATCCTTCTCTCATCGACGCCTATTATATATTATGTGCAGCGTGTGTATATATATATATATATATGAAAGAGTGATGGTAGTCACACAAAAGAATCACCATGACGGTTTTTCCTCGGCGATATATTTTTTTCCTCCCCTCTTTTTAGAGCGTGTCATTTTTAAAAGCGAGAAAAGAAAACAATGGTAAGTGCGCGCGCGCGTACACGTACAACGGAAACGTGTTATTATTTCAATACGCTCAGAACGTTGCCAACCAATCTAAATCTTGGCGTTATTATACCCAGCCCTTCCCCTCTTATCTATCTTTCCTTCCACCCCCTTTCGTGTTAAAATATTTGGCACGTTACCAGATCGTTTATGATTAAAAACAAAAAAAAGAAAAAAGAAATCGCCGTTAAAGATTAAAGATCAACGTTCCACTTTGCTCTGATTATAAACCGTTTTCTCTTCGAACGTGAATTTTCGTTCCCTGAAATATTTAAAATATATTTGATATTGAGATATTAAGTAAATGAAAAGATATAGCGCGCGAGAGTGATGGTTGATTTATGAACCGTTCTGTTTTATCACCTTCTTCCATCATAAGGATCCCATCGTCAACCCTTATTATTCCCTCTTTGTTGGGGCTTATTCATAAAATATTCCTCGAGCTGCGTTTTTATTTCGTTTATGAAGAGAATTTTTTTAATCGCATTCAGTCCCCATCAAATTGTAACAGCTTTTCTCTTACATCGATTTTGCATCGTCTGGCCGTTTTTCATGTTGAGGAGCAAACTGTAAGACCTTTCCAAGTCCTTTCCATCAAATGGACAAAAGAACTTTGTTCGGGTGAAATCCAGGCTTCGTCGAAGGTCTATTGTCCTTAGATCAATTTTCGATGCACATTTTATAGGAAATATAAATAGAAAATCCAAGCCTCTCAGATTCGCAAGCCGTCAATAGCCGTGGAACCCAAACTTCGATCGACATATCCCATTCTGATCGGGTGATTACGTACCGTCGTCCTGGGAACGTTAATGGCATCCACTATCTCGTGGATTTTCAACGAGCATGGCCTTGACAAGGTCCGTATCCGCCGCTGCGGCCTTTGTCTTTCAAAATTCCCAGCTCTAAATCAATCGCGGATAATCGTAATACCATTCCCGTAAACGGTAATAAACCTCGTCTGCGATATCATTTGCACAATCACCTTTTTAAAGCAACGAACCATTACACGCCGCAAACGCTTCCTATCCGAACGGTGTAGAAAAATGTTTTAAAACAGACCGGCGAAACGTACTTTAAAACAGCTCCGAGACGACTGAAACCGTTGCCGTAAACGGCTAATAGATAAGGCCGCACGTTCGTATAAAAATAGCTAGTCAAAGTCATTCGTGGCGTGGCGCGAAAGAAAGTTATAGGACACTTTAGATAAATGGTCGAATCGCGCATCGAAAACAACGATTTGACGGGTGGTTGTCGTGGGTTCGGGTCGCGGTCACTGATCCATCCTGCGCCGATCGTTCTGCGCAGAAGCTGCGGTAAAAGTTTATACCGTTACCGAAAGAAGGGGAGAGATGTCGTGCGGCGAATATACACGCGGCAGCGTTGCTCGAAACGTGCTCGTCCCGAGGCGTCACGCACAACCGGAAGCTCTAGTAACGCGCCTTTCGTTCGGGATTGCAACGATGCACGCCACGTTATACCAAGGCCGTTATTCAAATCTGCTTCTCTCGAGGACGAGCCAATTCTTTGCGACGTCGACGTTTTGCCACGTTTCTTTCCATCCGTTCTCTCAAATATATCGCTGAGTAATTTCCATCGATTTTTATCTTATATCGTTATCTCGTATCTCTATGATCGTTATCTTACGTAACCTCGTTGAACTCATCCCAAGTACGGTATTACACGGAAATATTTCCGAAAAGCGTCCGCGTTTGGCTTGACCAGACTGGGGACTTTAAAGAGAAAATTCTAACGCGTCGAATAAAGTAAAATGCATTCTGAAAAAGAAAGATACGTTTCTTCTTTTTCTATCTTGTTTTTAATTATCAATTAATTTTGACACACGTATCCTTTATCCTTTCTTTTTTATTATTTTTTTCATCGAAAATCTTCTGTCTATCTGCGTTTGTGTGTAAAAAAAAAAAATTAATGGAAAAGAATGCGCGTCAAATCGGGAAAAGTTTTTCTCACAAAATTGTCGAGAAAGTTGTCTCCGTCTCGCAAACTCGAGCATCGCGCGCAAAGGTATTTCATAATTACGCGTCATTTCTATTTTAAATATAAGCATAAATCATATTAGAGAAAATGAACGAAATTCGGATCGTTTTATCGGAGAAAGTTCTTGGCTCGTGATAAAAATGTTGCGATTTTACGACTTGTTTCACAGATTCCTGGATAAAAAAAAAGAAATTAAGGGATAAAATTATTTAATGCCATCCCCCTCCCTCTTCTCGTTGCATTTAGTTCCGCTTTCTAAACGTAAAATGTTGTGCGCGACAATTTCCAATTTTAATTTCTTTTGTTCGTCGGAATCCTCGTTTATACGTGATATTCGATGACACATGGATATTGTTACGAAACGAATCCTTCGAACGAAACCTTGTCTTCCGTTATAAATAAGCAATAATAAACGAATAATATACGACGAATGCAGAATGTATAATATTCGCGTATATATCGCGTTTATTCAATTTTTCGAACGCAGTTTTCTTTTTTTTTTTTAACTCGTCGGATCCTCTTAAACGTCAACACGATCACCCGTTCGCGTTATGCAATCGATGCACGTCAATCAAGGTGCGTCCGTCCACTCGTGGCAAATTGTGTACACGCGATAAAGTTGAGCGCGACGCGGTCTCGAATATTTTTATATACGCGAGAGAACGAGATTGGACACGCGGTTGTCCGTCATTACACCCGCAGGAATCTAGTCGCAGAGTATTCCTCTCTCCTTCTCTCATCGACGCTCCATTTCCCTCTCTTTTTCCCTTCAAAATTTCCCTTCGAATTCCGGGCACTATCCCCTCCAATATCGTCCCTCTTCCGTATCATCCGTATTGCATCCATCCACACAGCCAATGGAATTCGCGTTATCCTTGCAAAAGAATTCCGCATTTGAGAACCGCTGCTCGAATGAATAAGATCCATTCTCTATCCAGTCCGATCTATCCACTAACCGATCACCGCGCTCGGACGGTATTATTTATACCGCTGCAACGTAATTCGAAGGGAATGCATTTTTCCTTCGAACGCTCGCTACTATCACGGAAGAACGTAAATCAATTACGTTCGGTACGACCGTGTCCCTTTCAAATTTAACCAACTCTCCTTCGCTCGCTCGTACGATGCGTCGTGTCGTCGCGCAAGGCCGCCGCTACCGCTCGTATCGGCCAAGTATGGTATTACATAAAATTGTGCGGCGCTACGAGGCTTCGCGCGTTGAAAGTTGCCGGGCGGAGGGCTCGGGAAAAGAAATCGAAAGTTTCTTTCTTCTCGTACCTGTTCTCGTCTCTGGTACCGAAGATCGATCCTTCGACTTTGGCGAAACGGCTATGCGAGATGAAACGCGATCCGGAGAGAATAGGGGAGGGGAGGAGGGAAGGATCAGAATTCCGAGAGATCGGATTCGATCGTTTCGAGGGAAAATGTGGAAAGGGAAAGGAAAGCTGGAGGGGAGGTGCCTAGACTCGAACGAAAATATCGTTTCGATTTCTCGTTCTCGACGGATCGACGATTATTCGAAACGAATGCAGAGGATCGAAACGAACCGTGGGAATATTCGCTCGATGAAACGGATGAAACGCTCGAGACGATTTTCGAAACAATCCGTATAGCGTGTAATCATTAAAATTCGTTAAAATTTCGTCTTGTTATGGTAATTTGAAACGGGCGCTCTATCGAAGAAATATATCCATTATTAATTTGAATAATTCTGTGAATTTTAATTCTGCGCTACGCCCGATCAAACAATGTTTGCAGCAAGAATTCTATATAGGTGGATAAGTGGGCGTAAGTGGATACATCTGGTGTGTATTTGTATGAGAATGAAAGGCAACGAAAATGGACGATCGTCGTTTTCTTAATAGATAAAATATTTATACAAAAATGACGTTGTAAATCGAAAATAATTTTGTACGATTGGAAGACCGTATATTTATCCACGTATATTTGTATATTTTGTTACGTTACGTTCGATATCGATTCGGATCGTCGAAAAATAGAAACGCGGTGATACGTGTGATATCTGTTTGACAGCTCATACCTATTAAACGAGCATGAGCTGTCAAAAATAAAAAGTGTATGAAAACAAATTATAAATTACAAGAAACTCATTTCCAATTAAAATTATCCAAATAGAATTTCCTCGACAATGAAAGAACGTAATTTACAACTATGTGCTTTATTTCTTCGAAATGTTTTTTTTTATATATCTAAAAAATCAGAATTGATACACAACAATTTGCATCAAGCATATATATAACATTAAAGATAATTCTTTAAATATACGTTACATTTTTTTCCTTCCCCCTCCCCCATATTAACACTCTCTAAAGTCTCTGAAATCATACTTTTCCTTCCCTAATTGGACTTGTACTTACCTCGCAAATTGTAAGTGAGCCACGAGGCTTAAACAGACGCGATTAAATTCTCGTTCAGTTACTTTCCTTCGACGATCCTTAGAGTTAACTCGAAATAGATTGTACGATAAAATATTTCGTGTATTCCAATAATTATATCGCATACAGAACTCGGTTGCCACTCGGTTAGAAATTCCTTATATACACGCGTACCCTATTACAAAACAGAATACAGAAGAGTGAGTCATCGAAAATATAACCTGTTTTTTCGACGCGTATCTAACGTTCTCTATCAGCGATAGATCACTTTAAATCATATATATATATATAAATTTGCTTACGTGTTATGATAATTATACGATATGACAATGTGAATATACATATTATTTTTATTGTTGTTACAAGTGATATATTATACGTTTGATATTATAACATTGATTAATCTTGAAATATAAATGGCGAATCGGAAAAAATATGAGAAGGCCATAAAAAGAGATAGATAAGATTGGATTTAATAATAAAACAAAGCATGCGACTACTGTAATATTTATACGGTGTGTCGGGCATGTGCCGCGATAAAAATTTGTTTGTTGAAATTCTGCGAAACTCTATAAAAAAATGTATCAATCGTATATAATTAAAACAATTATCGCGATTCCAAAATCGAATATTTCAACTTTTTTAAAAAAAGTATTGAACGCTTTTAATTACACTCCTTCGTTGAAACGCGTGGAATTTTTTTCTGTTTTTCCTTTCTTTTCTTTTCTTTTTTTAATATCTCTCCACTAATCGCTTACAAGCGGATACACAATATCGTTATTTTTAATAGATATATATCATTTTTATCCTCCTTTGTCCAATTAATTTATAATTGCAAAGGGAGATAATTTATCGATACGCGTTTTTTACGATCGACTATCTTTTCTGATTCTATTCTTTTCTATTGCCCACTGTCGTTGCTTCCATTATCTTTATAAGTGTATACACCTATTAGTGTACAGCATCTCGAGTGTAAGTAGCTTTCTGTAAAGCAACAAAGAAAGTTAAAGGAGAGAAGGCGTGGCAAGGCTCGCTCGATGCTGTTGAGTCATATAATTGCATTCATATACATACCAACAAATCTATTCACCGTGTTAAAAATGTTAGGAAACTCTAACCTTTGTCCGAATCTCTTCCATGCATGCTCTCTCGTAAATTTTCATCCCTCCCCTCCGAACATCGAAATATCGTTACAAAATATTCTTCTCCCATCGTTGACAAAACTTCTCTTTCTCTCCTCTACAAACTGTAATACAACTCGTAACACAACTTCTCGGGAATAAGAAGAATTCTTACCAAACATAGCAAACGAATCGTGAAATTTTACACAAAGCCTCTCCGATTCGTTATGCTTTCTAGCGGTAAACTTTCTAATATATCCAAGTAAAAAAAAAAAAAAGGAAAAAAAATATTACGAAATTCATTATTATACGAATTCTCGTATATATTTATTCAAATTTTCCAATTCGCGTTCTCATCTCGATCGACCGATCTCAAAAGTGTGACAAATACTCGAGGAATGAAACACTTCCGAGAAATCTTTCTCTCCGTTGTTCTGCGCGCAGAAGTGACTTCAATGCCTGGATAGCCACGAAACAGAGAACGGAGCGTTTCTCTATCGATTCATCGTTGCGCGGCCAGCCGCGCGTCACCATATTGGCCGTTGCGTTCCTCCGAGGAAAAGGAAGTTGCTTCCGGTTATTTATCGTTTTATCTCACGATCGCGTTGCAATACATGAATTTTCATAAACCGTTTCTGTCCAAGTGATCGAGCCTCTTCCCTCCCCTTCGAGAAGAAAGCTTTTCTTCTCGAGATTGAGAACAATAAATAATTCCCCCGTGCGTTATTACATTTCCTACATTCGAAGCACAATCAAACAAATCACCGGCCGAAAAACCATGGCCGAAAGTACATTCCTTGTTTTTATTTCATTTTATATTTATATGCGAATCGCGCAGACTCGCGAGTTCCTGCCGTGCGTCCATTCTCGAACGTGTCGCGTGCGCTCATGCGAGAGGACCGTGGAAAAACTCGTGGCGAGCCACCACGATGCGAATCTTAATTAAAGATACGCTGTTGCCGCGCTTCCTTCGCTCGATTCAATAGTTTCGTTACGATTCGACTTTCGTAATTTCTTCTCCACGAAAATTCTATATCCCCTTATCTTCGAGTTATCTTTACAACGATGCCGCGTCACGCGCAACATGTGATCGCGCTCTAAATCTATTCGAAGGAACGAATTAAGGAACGAATTGGGTTTCGTTTCGTGAATGGAATCTTTTCGATCTCCTCGAACGACTTTATTATCTCCGACGTTGTGTCACGATGACGCGGGTATCGCGAGGTGACAAATCCGTTCATTGTAAGAAAATGTAAATTGGAAAGAATAGTACACGTGTATATATATATGCGCGCGCGTATTCAGAAACGTATGACTCAAGGTTTTATTAAAATAGAAAACGGGGAGATAGCGTGCGTTTTTCTATTTAGCATAGAATGAATGGTTTAGAGGTAGAATTTTAGTAAGAATGCCATTAAAACTGGTTTTAACTTAATTCCTATGCTATTGTTAATTATTTGAGCAATTTCAAATTTCTCGTTAACGACGTTTTGGTAATTTGGTAATTTTTCCTTTTCATCAATTAACGATACACAGTTTTCCGATTAAATAAATCTATCGTACGAAACGAAAACACTTTAAATTATAAGTCGAAATGGAAATTTCTGTTCGACGAATTTTTCACCATAAAATAATCGTCCGTCCTAATCGACAGTCTCTCCTTTTCTAACCTCTCACTACCTTGCCTTACGCTGTGTACGTCTCATGCATTATTTAACGGTTATCATCGATTCCCTCCTTCGAGTGCAGTGCACTTCATAAACCTAGCTCGTTTATAAAAGTTTGCAAATGTTATTCTACTTTTAAATATACAGAGAATTGGATAATCAAGATACGTAAACGAGATATAAGAATATAAATATGAATCGTGAATAATCGTTTCACTTACGATATAAATGAAATAAAATAGATACAATGTTTAATAACGTTAAATCAAATCCTTCCACGTTATTCGACTAATAACGACAAGAGAGATTAGAACGAACGCGCGTACCATACCATCGATCATAACCTCACTTTTTCGGTAACCTGTAACTCTCCCGAACGATCGATTAGAAAAATTATTCGACGATTATTATTCGATATTTCCCTTTCTTCGTCAAAACTATCACTTTCTGCTATATTTATTCACTCAGGCAGTAAATACACTTTGTTTTTAGCCACATTTAAATTGCTATACGTCGACGTAACACGCGTAATCGAAACTCTACTCGCAATTAATTTCAGTTATTCGTTTTTCAGTACTTACAAGTTTATTAGTAGTGACCGACGAAGCGCCCCAAGATATCAGACACAAGAATCACGATGAACGCCCCAGAGAGGCTTATTTCAATGGATCGGCATTCCTGAAATTGAGCTCGTTCGTATCTGTGCACAGGCACAGCGGCTTGAGCTTTCGAACATGCGAGGGCGGCCGACTCTTCGCGCAGAAGTACGACGAGGACTCGATCAGCCTCGAAGTGACACCGGATGGACTTTTGTTCGCGGCGATAGTCGAGCAGCAGAGATACAAAGCGAGATTGAACGCCAGGCTGTTGAACAACGCCTGGCACAACGTCAATCTGTTCTTTCGACTCGGAAATCTCACGTTGAACGCTGCGGGCCATACCCAGGTAATTATTTTCTTCCAAACGCCGCTCTTCCTTACCGATCGATTCATTCTTCTCGACTCGATCGTACGTAATTTCTCGTATCTCTTAAATTCTGCCCATCAGGTGATCGCCAACGCGACTTACAACGCTGCCATTCTCACGTTGCCCGATTACGATATGAATGGCTCCCTCGTCGTGGGAGAAGGATTCAAAGGATGTATCCTGCAGGGCCCCGGAATTCTTTTTAACGACACGATGAACAACGGGGCAGTTTTTGGCCCCTGCCCCGCGGAAAATAAAGGATGTAAGGATATTTCTCTCTCTCTTCGAAATTGAAAATTCCCCTCTTCCCCCTCGTGCAAAAGGAGAAAAAAATGTAAAGATATATACGGAAATATAGAGTACACCAAGTATATTATCGTAGTTATAGATCATTATCTCTATTCCATACTCGGGTGTACAATTGCAACGAAAAGTTGAAACGTGATATTATTATTATTATTTTTCTCTTTCTCTCTCTCTCTTTCTCTCTCTCTAGTAGACTATGAATGGAATAGAAACTTTGAAATTATCGCACAGTATCAGTGTGAAGATCACGTTTTTATTACATTGTTTCGACTCGTGTCTCCTGCGTGAATTTTCAGATTACACACAGTGTGCGATCGTGCGTGTATCACTTATACAAATAGCAAATTGCATGCCAGATTCTCGTACGAAAACTTTCAGGTGGTACGAGCGGACTTAACGGTGGTGTAGGATCAAGCGTAATCACCACCATGGATTTCTGCTATCTCGAGCCATGCATGATGCATGGTAAATGCGTGTCACGGCAGGATCGTTACGAGTGTCACTGTTACGCCCGATATTCAGGCAACAACTGTCAAATTGACAACGGTTAGACATTGACGTCGAATATACGGGATTTTGGCACCGAGTGAAAGATAGAAAGATAGATCCATGGCAAATCATCGAAATATAATTCCTTTATTTAGTAATCTTGTCTCTTCTTGTTTTTGTTCTTCTTCTTGTCATTTTTTTTTTCTTTCTACAAACACATCGACAAATTCGAATGTTTGTGAACGAAATTTCCATAAATGAAAATAACGATCGCTCGGCCATGTATTCTCTTTTTAGATTTCATTTTAATAACCTTGCACTGAACTTTTTATCTTTCTTTTCTAACGTTTCATCCGCTGCCTAGCTACTTGAATTTTACATTAAAACAACGCTTGCAATAATAATATCGATACAATCCCTCTAAAATTTCTCGCTCCGATGTTCGACTTTCAAAAAAGAAAAAGAAAAGAAAAAAATATATATATAG
Source organism: Apis cerana (assembly GCF_029169275.1). Taxonomy (NCBI): domain Eukaryota; kingdom Metazoa; phylum Arthropoda; class Insecta; order Hymenoptera; family Apidae; genus Apis; species Apis cerana. The sequence continues at coordinate 13,036,333 of NC_083854.1, forward strand.
CATGCCAAATATGAGATACGAATTTATAGAACAAAGCAAAATCTAAAAAATATTACTCCTTCTCCTAATTTTTTCCGATAAGAATCGTAATAATATTTCCACCGATTGTTCTCATATCGATTCTCATATTCACCGTATCTTTTTGTTTTTATCTCTCCCTCTCTTTCCCTCCCCCTCCTTTCTCTCTCTCTCTTTCTCTCTCTCTATCTCAAAGCATGTTTCTTACCAAGGCAACAGGTGTTTGGGCTTTCAAGGGCGCTGGCGTCGCACTTTTTTTTCCGCTGTACTAAAATCGCTACTCGACCGGCACTTCGAGCCGTCGCATAAAATCGTAAAGTCGTATTTATCGCGATAAATTCAACAGGTCCGCCATGCTTGAGTGGGCCATGCCGGAACGGCGGTACGTGCAACGAGGATATAAAAGGAGATTTCAGCTGCGCGTGCAAGCCGGGCTTCACCGGAGTTCACTGCGAGTCGCAGCTCGGCGTACGGCTTTGCGAGCAAAGTCCGTGCAGGAACGACGGTGTTTGTTTAGCGGTGACCGAGACCGAATATAAATGCGATTGCCAGCCGGGATGGAGTGGAAAAAATTGCGAAACGAATATCAACGAATGCTCCCCGAATCCTTGCAGGCACGGCGGAGTTTGTATCGATGGTATTAATAATTATACGTGCATATGCGACAGGACAGGGTAAGTTTATACTTTTTCTATTCTATTCTATTTACAAAGAACAATTCGTGGAAACGTGTTTATATACATGTAAGACGAATAAATAACAATGAAATTTATCATTGTCATCGCGATCGCGTTTCAGATACGAGGGTGCGAATTGCGAGGTGGACATAGACGAATGCTTGGCTAATCCTTGCTTGAACAACGGTGTGTGCTACGACAATTACGGCGGTTACATATGCCATTGCCCGAATGGTTTCGAGGGGCAAAACTGCGAGTTGAACTTGAACGAGTGCTTGTCGAATCCTTGCAAGCACGGCGCCGATTGCGTGGACGACGTCGGCTCGTATCACTGCAACTGTCCGCCCGGATACGCCGGCCGGCACTGCGAGCTCAGAAGTTTGTGCGAGAACGCGGCTTGCCCCTCGAACAGCATCTGCGTGGAGGACGCGCACGGACCGCAATGCGTCTGTAATCCTGGCTACATGGGCAATCCCCCGAATTGCACCGTCAATTATTGCGCCAATAATCCGTGCAGCAACGGGGGTACTTGCACGAGCAACAAAGACGGATTCAATTGCACTTGCCCGCCGGAATGGAAAGGTAAATAATAATAGTAACGACAATACGCGACAAATGTTAGAAATTCAAGTATTCACGCTGTTTGTCTCTATATCGTATTATCGTTTTCTTTTTTTTTTTTGTAACTAACCCTTCTTTTCCCGCAAATCTTCCATTTTCGATTACGTGTTTACGATGCTGCTGTTACGTATGTACGTATTTACGCATATGAACATCAGGAACGACATGCCTGTCATCCGCCTCGGATTGGTGTTCGGCTTGTTACAACGGAGGCAGTTGTCTCGAGACGCGTTTCGGTATTATGTGTCAGTGCCCAAGATTTTGGACGGGACCGCAATGCAAGGAACCGATCACCTGTCGCGATCTACCTTGCAAACAAGCTTCCGCTTGTCACGATTATGTGAGTGAGACAAAAAAATTTGCAAATCGCTTTGCATGCATGCCATGATCCACCCGATTAATCAACCGTGTCGCCTTCTATATATATACATATATATATATATATCTGTATGTGGCCTCTTGCTTTGTTTGTTACGTCTCGCTCCGTACAGCCCGGCGGTTATTATTGTACCTGTGAGCCAGGATGGACGGGACCTGAATGTTCCATCGACGTGGACGAGTGTTCCAGCGATCCTTGCCGTAACGGCGGTATCTGCATTGATCAACAAAATAGCTATTATTGTCAATGTCTTCCAGGATACACCGGTAATCATAATTGATTCGCAAACGTTTCTTTTCCTTTCTTCTCGCGCACAAAGTAATTACTCTTTCAAATGTATCAAGTTCGTCCATCCAATTTATCCCACGACTTATACATCCGTTATTCGCGACATACAATAATAACAACTTTTCATCGAATATTTTTTTGTAGACTTTCTTCATCGATGATTCATTCGAAACGTAAATTATTTATTACGTATTGTGATCGTCAGGTAAAAATTGCCAGATCAACGTGGACGAGTGTTTGTCGCAGCCCTGTCAAAATGGCGGCACTTGCATCGATCGAATCAACGGATACATATGTAACTGCACGAAAGACTTCATGGACGAAAATTGCGAGCGGGAGTACAATGCTTGCGCGGCAAATCCTTGCCACAACAACGGGAACTGCACGTTGATACCGAGATCTCGGCGTGAATTTGTCTGCGAGTGTCCACGTGGTTTCGAAGGGAAAACTTGCGACGTGAACGTGGACGATTGTATCGACGTGATATGCCCCGATGGGCAGGTTTGCGTCGACGGTATCGCCGGTTACGAGTGCAAATGTCGCGAGGGTTACAGGGATCCCAATTGCACTCTTATCGTCGACCATTGCGCGACAGTGTCTTGTAACAGCGGCACGTGCGTAGATCTTGGAGATCAAGGATATGAATGCAAGTGCAAGGATGGTTTCCAAGGTAGATCTCGCTAGAAATGAAAAGTTAATTCGCTTCGTTGAATGTGATACGTGTAAACAGTGTCCCAAAATTTAAGCAAGAAGTAATTTTGATAGAAAACACGAATTTATGATTAAAGATTGTGAATTTTTTATCGATTCGTAAAGTATAGGTTATGTATGGAATTGTATATCCACGGCTTTGCCGGCGGTCTTTTGTTGAAACTTTCCATGACCGTATTTTGCATAAATGTGGCTGAATTTCGATGACACAGCGTTCAATTTCCTCCTTCGAGGCGTTGTGGGTGGTCGTGGCATAAATCTTAGATTTCAAAGAAGAAAAAAGTGCAACGGTGTTAAATCGCACGATCTGATCGGTCAATTCTGATCACCAAAATGAGAAATTACACGAGAAAATGACAAGTACAGTAATTGAATCGTTTCTCGTTATGGCACATGGCATCGTCTTATCGTCCATATCTTGCAATTTAGGCACAAAAAATTGAATCATGTTGCACGATTGCACCAAACAGTAACAGTTGTGGATGCATTTGTTTCCCAACAATTACTCGTGGATTTTCTGAACCTCAAATACCACAATTTTATCTAATAAACCAATCCATCAAGATAAAAATGAATCTCATCACTGAAGATGATTTTGTTCGAAAAACAATATTATTTTTAAAATAATTGCTCAACAATGAAAACGCGTTATTCTTTCGTGTAGCGCTTCATTTTTAATAATCTTGAACTGTCAGCTGTCATTTTTTTTTCGTTGGCAACACTTCACCGCATAAATGGCGCAAAATTCAAATCTTGCGTGAATTTTGAGACACCCTTTTTATATATATATGTACATTGACATCGATTGTATTCACATTTTTTTTCATTTTTTTTCAGGAAAATTTTGCGACGAAGATGTGAACGAATGCAACGTGGAGGGCAGTTCCTTGTGCAACAACGGCATTTGCGTAAATACAGACGGCAGCTACAATTGTTTCTGCAGGCCAGGATTTTCCGGGGATCACTGTGACATCGACATAGATGAATGCTTGTGTGGCCCGTGCAAGAATAATGCCACGTGCATCGACGGTATCAATACGTTCGAATGCCAGTGCCCGCCTGGTTACTCCGGAAAAACGTGCGACATGGACGTAAACGAGTGCGAAAGTGATCCCTGTTTAAACGGTGCAACTTGCGTCGATGAAATAGCCAGTTACATGTGCATCTGTTCACCCGGTTTCCGAGGGTTAAACTGCGAGATAAACATCGACGATTGCGAACCTTTGCCGTGTTTAAACCACGGCCAATGCATCGACGGTATAAACAATTATACCTGCGACTGTAGCAATACCGGTTTCGAGGGCGCGCATTGCGAGAAAAATATCGACGATTGCCGATCCGGCCCATGCGTGAACGGCGCTCACTGCATAGACGATATCAAGAATTACAAATGCCAGTGCTACGCTGGTTATACCGGGAAAAATTGCGAAGTCGATATAAACGAGTGCGAGAGCTCGCCCTGTCAATATAACGGCACTTGTTTAGAGAGATCCAAGATAGAATTGTACAAGAGCGACGCGTTAACGTTACCTTCGATATTCAATCAAGAATTCAGTTACGCGAATGCGAGCGGGTAAGCATTGTGTTGTGGGAAAAGAAAGAAAAGAGGAAATATTCCGAAAGTTTCTTAAAAATGTATATTTCAGGTACGAGTGTCTTTGCGTACAAGGTGTTACGGGGAAAAATTGCGAGGTAAATATCAACGAATGTGATAGTAATCCGTGCCAAGCTGGGACCTGTGTTGATCGTATCGGTGGTTACACCTGCGAATGCGACGAAGGATACGAGGGTGATCATTGTCAACACGATATCGACGAGTGCAAAAGATATTCACCCTGCGAGCATGGTGTGTGTACAGATGGAAGGGCCGATTATACTTGCACTTGCGAGCCGGAATACGGCGGTAAAAATTGTTCGGTGGAATTGATCGGTTGCCAGGGAAACGCTTGTCAAAATGGCGGTACTTGTTGGCCTTATCTTGTCGACGAAACTATACACAAATTCAATTGCACTTGTCCCAACGGATATCACGGAGAAATTTGTGATTACGTGAGTTTCGTTTTTTTAATCTCCAATTTTCTTCTTCTTTTCTTTTCTTTTTTTTTTTCTTCTGAAAGAATATATTCGAAATTAACGAATTATATCATCAAATTGACTTCGCTTGTTTAATTGAAATTACACTTGTTGTATATCTTGCACAAAAATACGCGACACAGAAGAAGGTGCGTAGATGTAAAAAAAAAAGAATCAATGTTTTTTTTCCAACTTCCATTTATATATTTTCTTTTCTCTTTTTTTTTTTTCTCTTCGTAGGTAACAACAATGTCTTTGAACGGCAGCTCGTACGTTTTAGTAAACACTACTCGAGACGAAGGATACGATATACAATTTCGTTTTCGAACGACGTTGCCAAATGGATTATTAGCTATCGGGAAAGGATCGACGTTTTACATCCTCGAACTCGTGAACGGCAAATTGAATTTGCACTCGAGCCTTTTGAACAAATGGGAGGGCGTGTTTATCGGCAGCGGTTTGAACGATTCTACTTGGCAAAAAGTATTCGTCGCGATCAATGCTACGCACTTAGTGCTCTCAGCCAATGAGGAGCAAACGATCTATCCAATCAGTTTGAACGAGGGTTCCAATTCAAATCATACCTCTTTTCCAATGACTTACGTTGGAGGTACCACCAATTATCTGCGACGGTTGACTCACGGTCCGTCTTTCTTCGTCGGTTGTACCGAAGATGTCGTTATTAATGGAGAATGGGTACGTTCTTTAACGCAAAGTAAAGTATAAATCACGAATAATCAATTTATGGAAAAACTTTTTTCCTTTCTTTTCTTTTTTTACGCAAAATTTTTCAACTGCATAACCATACATTTTGTACTCAGAAAAAAAAATATCTTTCACCAAATATTATCACCATCCAGGTATATTCCGGCACCTTGTTGAAAACGGTGTACATGGAGGATATTGAACCGGGATGTCCACGAGAGGCGCAATGTTCACCAAATCGGTGTAAAAACGGTGGTGACTGTACAGATAGATGGCGTGACTTTTCCTGCAAATGCGAGAGGCCATATCTTGGCCACACTTGTCAATACAACATGACGGCGGCCACGTTTGGATACGAGAATATCACCAACGGATACGTGACCGTGAAAGTGTCGGATATGGCCAGACGAGCGGTTAGATCGATCGTCGACATTTCCATGTTCATACGTACGAGACAAGACAGGGGCGATATATTTTATCTTGGAACGGAAAATCCGAATCCGCAGACGGATCTTAAACCTCAAGAGAAAACGTACATAGCGGCTCAACTGGAGGGGGGCGAGTTACTTGTCAGGATTCAGTTCAATGGTACGGAAGCTTACACGGTTGGCGGTGTGAAATTGAACGATGGAAATAATCACTTGATACAAGTGATCAGGAACGTGACGTTGGTACAAGTGAAAATTAACGGTACCGAATATTTCCGGAAAACTATCAGCGCTTCTGGCCAATTGAACGTAACCGTCTTGTATTTGGGCGGTTTGCCGCAAGCATCCAGATACATAAGACAAGTCGATAATCGTCAGATAGAGGTATCCCAAGCTCCTCAAGTGAACTTTAAAGGAATCATTCAAGATGTTCAGATATCCAACGGCGTCGAAACTATGGTCGTTGAATTCTTTCCTTTAAAGGTAAAAAAGAGTATAATTCACTTTTCTCAAAATTTTTCTCGTTTCTCAAAAATAAAAAGAATCGCTTATTTCAAAATTTCTGCATGCGCGTTTGATCGAATTAATCGAATTACTCGATAAAGTTATTTAATAACGATAGTAAAAGAATAATAATAGTAATAAAAAAATAATGTTTTATATCTCTATATAGGCAAACGATATTCCCACTCCGATACAATTTGGCAACGTGACATTTGATTATGAGAAAATTCTGAAAGGCGTGATATCCGACAACGTATGCGTGAGTAATCCATGCAATCACAATGGAACTTGTCATATCACGTGGAACGATTTTTGGTGTCAATGTCCACGAGGATACACCGGAAAAACTTGCCAAGAGATGGAATTTTGTCAATTGCAAGATTGTCCCGCTGGATCGAGATGTCAAAATTTAGACGATGGTTACGAGTGCATAGCCAATGCCACTTTTAACGGAGTGACCACTTCTTTCACCTATGTTTATAATCAAGTGGAAGAAAAAAATGTGACGGATTCGACAATCGACACTATTCAAATTACGTATCGATCGAATACCGGTGGCACGTTAATGCATATCTCGCCTCGTATAGGCGATCAACATTTTACCGTTTCCGTTTATAAAGACAAGATTACGGTATCTTGGCGGCTAGATTTACAAAACGAAGGGATATTGAGCTTTGGTAAAACCGAGGCTGACGGCAATTGGACATCTATAGTGTTACGATTGAACAACAATTCTATGGAATGCGGATATGCAAACTCTAACGACGAATATGCATCTCATGTCAGTCCAAATTTTAGCTTTCCATTGTGGTATGATTTGCTAGTTACCGGAACAGTCACTCTTGGCGGGCTTGGCTCTATTTTATCAAATAAACACAGTTACATAACAATCGGTTCTAATAAACAGAGCTTAGAAAACAAAAGTGGCATTAACGAAAATTCGATAGATTTCACTGAACGTACCACCTTGACTACAGCTTCTCCTCCTTATAATATAATGTCAGGTAATGTAAATAATCCATATCTTTGTGAATAAATAACTGAAATAGATACGTAGATTGTAGATATATGTTAGAGAAAAATTCATTTATCTTTTTTATTAGAAAATAAATATTTTACAGGAGAAGCTTTCAAAGGATGTTTAGGCGAAGTAAGAATTGGTAGTATGCTTTTACATTATTTCACGTATGAAGAAGTATATCAGAACGCTAATTTTACGCCATTAGAATATTTAGCGTTACAAGAAAATAATTCAACCTATCACGATAGTATTGGATGCCAGCTTTGTTTCGATTCAGATTGTAAAAATAATGGGTTTTGTCTGGACAAAGCAAACAGTTACATTTGTGAATGTCCTGCGGGATATACAGAGGACGATTGTTCTTTTAACATAGATGAATGCATTAATAATAAATGCGAGAACGGAGCAACGTGTATCGATGGAATTGCTAATTACACGTGTATATGTAACAACGGTTGGCAAGGATGGTTGTCAGTATATAAAAAAAATATTATTGAACGATAAATATTGTAATAATAGTTCGTTTTATACTAAATAATTTTTTTTATCTTTTATTTTAGATGCGATAGCGATATAAACGAGTGTGTAACTCTTAGTCCTTGTCAACATGACGGAGTGTGTGTAAATCTTCCCGGATATTTCCGTTGCGAATGTCCTGATCAATTTACCGGTGAACGATGTGAGATTTTCCGATTAATTACTTGTGAAAATCAACCTTGCAAAAATGGTGGCAGTTGCACGGATATTATCAATCCGCAAACTGGTGATAATTTCACTTGTACTTGTACGACTGGTTACGAAGGTTCAATTTGCGATGTTCCTTATTGTATTGGACAAAAGTGTCAAAATGGCGGCAAATGTGATTTCTTATATCAGGTATATCTAATATTTACTTTTTTCTTTTTTTTTTTTTTTTTTTTGCACATATAACTCGATTTACGTTTATTTATTTTTTCAAATATTTTCCAAATATCACTTTATTTGTAAATTCTATCGATGTTTGTAAGTAACGATTACTTGCATATTTTGTTATTATATTGATTGATTGATAGAATTTGAAATGAAAAAAAGACAAGAAAAAATATAATATTCTTATTGTTAAAGAAATTATTTTCTCTTTTTCTTTTTTTATAATTGTAAAAATTTAATGCGTAAACATTTGTAAATCGTAATATCTGTTATTTTAAATTATTAGACACCTCGGTGCACCTGTTTACCCGGCTATTCTGGATTGTATTGTGAAATTAATATCGATGATTGCGCACCAGATGCAGAAGGAAATGTACCATGTAAAAACGATGGAAAATGCTACGATGGTGTAAACAGTTTCACTTGTGATTGTAATGATACCGGCTATACAGGGCCCGATTGTTTATTTGATATAGATGAATGTTCACTTCCAATAACAGATTGTGGTCAAGGGCGATGCAAAAATTTACCAGGAACTTATCAATGTATTTGTGACCCAGGTTACTGTGGATATAATTGTGGAATGATAGATCCTTGCAAACCGGTATCATTTTTTTCTATCATATCCTTCTTATTCGATATAGTTTCTCATATTTTATATAATTTATCTTATTAACAGGATTATTGTCAAAATGGAGGTACATGTAAATGCGGAGATAATGGTGGTTATAGGTGTGAATGCACGCCACATTATACCGGACAAAATTGTACAGAGGCATGTTTTAATATTCTAAAATGAAATCTCGTTTACAATTAATCATAATGATAAATTTTGTTTTCCATTTTCCAGACGGAAAACTTTTTGGGTAGTCAAGCACTCGATATAGCGGTAATTGTTGGCCCTATCGTCGGATGTCTGTTTATTATTGCAGCTGGTTCCTTAGTTGCATTATTTATGATGGCTAGGAAAAAACGAGCTACTCGAGGAACGTACAGTCCAAGTGCTCAAGAATTCAGCAATCCGCGTGTAGAAATGGATAATGTGATGAAACCACCGCCAGAAGAGAGATTAATTTAAAAATATTTTTCTGCAACGAAGGAACACAATATGAATGTTTCGAAAAATCCTAGTCTATCGATACATCGCTGTCACAGTTTTGATCGATATTAAAGAGATGAATCGAAGGAATCGATCTTTCGACAAAACTGTTTTCGAACGGTCAGTGAAAATATAAGAGGTTTCATCGCGCGTTTTCTAGTCCATGCTATTTTATCAACTATCAAATTTACATAAGGAGTTCAATGTGAGAGCAATTTAAGGCATGATAACTGATTTTGAAATCAATCCGAAAGCGACGCTAAAGATGAAACGTATCAAAACTGCCTATAAAATTGACTATAACATCAAAACCAAAATAAAATATATCATGTATATTACTAAAATTGTTAGAAAAATTAATCGTTAAGAAAATTTATTTCTAAAAATTATATTAAAATGAAGAATGTACTATGAAATTTATATATTAGTCAAACAGTTAATTTGAACAAATCAATTAGCTATACAAAGTGTACTTAAGTGTACTTAAAACTTCATTAAGTGTCCTTAACTTATGAGCAATACTCGAATGGAACTCCTGAGAAACGAGACCCGTCCATTTTAGTGCCTAATTGATCCTACTTAAAGCTTTTATTTATAAGCAGTAAAGCATTGAAAATGTACATTACGTTAAACATCGAGATCTCTAAAGCATAATGATATTCATTATTATTGTTTTATTCGTTAGATTTCAGGCAATCATGATACAAATATTATTAAATATTAATATAATATAATGACACGACTTATCGTGAAAATACCGGAACTTTGTAAAAATATTGTAAAGCAGTGTTGTCCAATGACTGGCATCTCCTTACACGGCTTTCTTCCCTTCCACGCATTGTCATTACAGAGAAAAGAGAGTTCAACAAAAACCAAGAAATCTATACAATATCTCTTTTTTTCTACCTCGCTTTAAAAATAAAAGTAAAAATAAAAGGACAAAGCGCGGGAGTAGAAGTAAATCGTTTTATTAGCGAATAAAACTTGATTATATTATCGTAAAGAGTAGTTATCACGCTACGTGTTAATTATTATGCATTTGTAAAGTAAAACATACTACTTCATTTTGTACATAGATTAGATTATATGTTGAAAAAATTAATAATAATTTTATTCATTAGCATTTTATATTATATAATATAGTATTTAATAATGAATATTATTTTGTATGTACTTACTTAATATCACGACCAAAGTAATAAAGAAGAATTTTTTTCTTGTCTATTAAAATATAAATGATATAAATATCATAAAATCATAAAAAAAAATATGTTGTATCAATATTTTTAATAGTCAAGAATAATTGTTCTTTAAAAACAAGAGTTAATACATTAATTGTTGGTATTATCTTTTTAAATATATTAATAAAACTTTCTTTTCGTCTTATAAAATCAAAATTAGTACGAATATCTATTTTACATGTTATTACATCGCAAAAATAAAATTATTAATCACAAAATATACAAAGTATTAACATATTTGAGAAACATTTTTCAACGATCAATTCTAAAAGCTAAAAAAACATAAAAGTGAAATAATATTGAAATAAACACAATAAAACTAGTATACAAGAATATCAGTTAAGATTTATTTATTAAATTGTAAACAATTTAAATTTACGTTATGATAAAATAAAATAGAACTGAAATCGGTAATATGAACGGAAATAGAAATGTTTCATCTAATGGAAATTTAAATTGTTTATAATATAATAAATAAATTTGAGTATTTTTGTAAACTGTTATATATTATTTTGATAATTTTATGTTTGTTTTAGCCTATAGAATCGATCCAAAAATATATCACGAATATATTAATATCTTGTATTTGTGATATAATGATAGAATATTGAACATGTTTATTATAAACACGTATGAATGAAAATCAAATATCAAATGAATGATATGTCCATTATAGCAATCTAAGCTAATCCAATCTAAGCTAATCTAATTATTTAATTTAATATCAATCAAAAACATAATTATAATTGTGGATAGCTAATTTTTGGATTGGAAAGATAGAAATGCTCATATTATTGTAAGTTATAAAGAATAATTTTCTTTCAACGTGTATTATAAAATGAATATCATTAATGTTTTCTGCAAGACTGAAATTTTGGGTACTAAGAAATACGTGTGCATGCGCTTTTTATGTGAATACTTATTTTGTGTCAATATGCAATATTGTGCATATAATTATTACAATTTGAATTAAATGTACAAAAATAATAAAAAAAATTAAATATTTCAATACAGCATTTATCTTTTCTTTTTTATGAAATAAATATAAAAATATAAAAAATATTTATATATATAATAAATATATTTTATATATAATTAATATATAATTATAACTTTTATATATATAACAATTAAATTTATATAATCCATATATAATACATATATAATACAATAGTATAAAATATATATATATATATATATATATATATAAAGAAGTAATAAATATTTCCAGCACCTATAAGTATGTAATAAATTGCTTATAATTTTTTATAAAAGTAATTGCATAAAATATTTACAAACAATTTACAACAGACAAAATAATGCCAAATTCACTATGTAATATTTCATAATTTCATTTTCAAAATTACCAAAATATATATAAAATATTGTAAATAAACCTGATTCAATTCAAAATGAATTGAACGATAGAATTTAGTCCTAACAATTATTATATTATCGTACTCATATACTTAAAATAATTTACATACGTTTTTTTATTTTATATTTAATATTTATATTTTCATTATTTTTAAAAACGATTGAATTTACATGAAATTCGATCTAAAAAAAAGATTATGATAAAATTTATTTAACATTGTTTTTTCAAGATTTTAAATCTATTAAAATATCTTATATAATTATATATAAAATATTATATAAAAATGTCTTTTATATAAATGTTCATTAATATTATAAAATGTAAAATTTGTCAATTTACATTTATAAATTATTTGAACAAAAGTCTATTAAAGTTAAATATCTTATTTACTTTAATTTTGTTTAATAGTTTTATATTCTAATTTTCAAACTTTTTTTCCATTTATTTTATTTAATTTATCACGTGAGATTTTATCAAAAAATAAAAGCCCAGCAGCACGTTCTATACTTTCTGGTGGCACCTATAATAGATATTCATTGTTTCAAAATATACATATAATAAAAATTATTCATAAATTTTTATAAATTATTATATAAAAATATTATTGATATTAATTTACTTGAAAATTTGTTAAAGGTGTATTATCATCTATAGGAGTATTTGGCATTACAAATGCTTCCATTTCTAATTTTGAATCGTGTGTTTCACCAACAACTATTTTATAGAAATGAGTAGGTACTGCTACATGATTTGTACCAATAACTTCATATCGAACATATTTTTTTCCATTAGCCTCTATTCTGTAATAATAATATATTTAGAATAAATTACGAATAAATGAAAATAATGAATAAATTATATCAAATAATAAGCTTTACTGAACTTACTTTGGCAAATACAAAGGACCTGTGCATACATATACATCCTTATAAATTTTAGTTAAATGTCTAACATACTTTTCTAATCTATTCCAAGAATCCCTATTAAAACCTACACCTACTTGTGGTGAAATATTTGAGAGAAAAAATGTTTCATTTATGTGTTTTTGAGCACATTTATGATTTCCAGCTGCTGCTAAATGTCCACGATCATATCCACTGCCTTTGTAATCATTGTTTTCTGCTCTGATTTCAATAAAATTATTAAAATATTAGTATAAAAATATTATGTAATTATGAATTATAAATATTTACCTAAAAAAAGGATGTATACTTGGATCTGATTTGAATTCACACTTACTACGTGATATTTCCTGATTAGCTTGTAATTTTTCTTTATTTAAATGTTCAAAAACCCAATGTGCTACTCTATTTCTTCTGTCATAAGAAAGGACAAAATCTTCATAAGACCTAACATGATCTAATCCAGGAAAACCGTATTTCATAATCTATAAAAAAAGGATTAAAAATTATATAATTTACATTATTATATACATTGCATATTTCTTTTATCTTGTATTTATATTACAAATAAATAAATATAAAAAAAATATTAATATGATGTACAAACAATAATGTAAGAATAAATATAAATTTTTGATATTATTTATCAGTATTTATCGAGGTTAAATTTTATAAATAACTTACTTCAGATATTCTAGTAGCTGTTGATGATAATTTTGAACCCATTTCTGTATTAAATTCTATAGGAACTGCTGCCGAAACAGTTCCAAATAAAGGCAAACCAGGCATTTCTTTGATGTTTACATTCGAAAAAATATTTCCACTGTCTCTTATTTCTGTATTCAAATGTCGTTTTTGTTCCGAATACTTTCCCAGATACCAACCACTAAAACCTATAGTTGTTGCAGTACTTAATTTTATAATAATTCGTATTATTGGTCTCATATTTTTAATTAATGATCTCTTAATATATTTTTAACAATTATATATATCGAAGTCAAAATTTCGTAACTTGATACATACATTATAATATATTATCTATGCACATGCGCAAATATAAATATATAAAATAAATCAACGTAGATAATCGAAAAAAAAATAATTTCATTACTTTCTTAGATATAAAGATACAATCTTTAAGATATCTTTAAGATATCTTAAAATCTTTCTTTTCTTTATCATATACATTTTTTTAGAAAAAAGACTAAACAATAAAAAATATAATTAAATTATAAATATAAGTATCAAATAAAAACAATTTCTTTATAAAAATAAAAATTTTATATTTATTAAAATATTAAGTATTAAAATATTAAAATAATTATTATATTTATATTATTCATTTTTACATGTATTTCTATTTTTTATATTTAACACACACGCACGCGCGCACACACATTTACATGTATTTATATATTGTATATGTTTATCTGCAAGATATATTTATAAATACATAATAACATAAATTAAAATTTATATTAATTAGGGCAAAACTAATGATTAAAATTCAAATATATCTTTTTATTCGCTACAATCTTCATCTGAATCTTTGGCTAAAACTATATCATATCCAGGTAATGTTCTTGGATCAAATGTTGTTTGAAAACATTTTTTAAGAATCAAACGAGCCTTTTTGGTTGGTGGAGGAGGCGAATTTGGTATTTCATTTTCTACTGCAATATTATCATGATGTAGATTGTCTTGCTTATCAATTTCATCATTTCTAGATTTTCTTTTTGTTATTATAAACTCAGAATTTATCAACTTCTTTTCACTTATAGATGTTTTATTAAATTTTGTAATTATGTCACAACTATATGAAGAATTCTTTTCTTGAATATTTTGTTCTATTGGCAAAGTATTTACTTTATTTATATTTTGATTATCTTTTGTTGTTGTTTCTGGTTGCTCTTTAGAATTATTTTGTTCTTTTTCTTCCTCCATAAAACATGAATGTGATTTTTTGAGAGTAATATTTCCTAACATATTATCAGATTTAATTGATTTATTTTTAATTCTATTAGATTTATTATTATTTTTCTTAGAAACTCGTTTGTTTATTGTTCTTTTTCTCATAAATTTTTCTTCTTGTTTATTAATTGTTGTTTCTGTTTGACTATCTGCATCAGAATTTAATGTAGACAATACTAAATTTACTTCAAATGATTGATTTTTTAATACAAATATAACAGGTCTAAAAAATATTAATGAATTTTATTAATTTTTACCTTTTACATTATATATTATTAGTTTTTACCTTCCTGCTCCTTCAAAATATATAGTAATTGGTATATTTGCAATTTCTGCAAAAGTTAAAATAGATTTAAATTCCTTCATACAAAAGGTAATTGATGTTTCACTACCAATATCATATTGATCAAATTCTCCCTTTCCAAGTGCAACTTGTGTACGTGTTGTATTTGATAAACCTAATAAATTTTTTAATTTTATTCCATAATAAAAATAAATTATTTCTATTATTATATTTAAATTTACCCGAGCTATCATCAACATAATTTCTTAATAAAAGTTTTTGTGTTGAAACTTCAAGTGTTATTTCAATTAAATGTTGATGAAAATTTTGTATTGCATCCCCTAATACTCGTGGTTGAGATGAAAGCTTAATTGAAGCACAGTCTTTATTATATATAGTCTAAAAAATATAATAAAATATGAATAGAATAAATTAAAATAAGAAATTTTACCAAAGATTTGTGATACATACTTGTAATATTTCACAGTCCAATATGGGCAATAAATGAGTTTTAGTAATACTATTTTTATACTTTAAAATAAACAAAATTTCAGATGCATTTGGTTCTAATCTAATATGACATGTTTCTACCTGTTTATCAATTACATTTGAAGCTTTAAATACAGTCATTGCACTCTATAACATAAAAAAATATTTTATATGATGTAAAATGTAAAATTTATAATATTATAATAAGAATATAATATCTTATTACCCTCATTGAAATTTTACATTTCAATGCATCATTTTCTTGTAAATCGCCATAAACATAATATGAAAAATAACATTGAAAAAATGTAAAATCTGCATATGCAGAATTTGCCATATTAACAGTACGGAATGATAAAACATTTTCTTGTGGTTCTATGTACATTTCTTCTCCAATTTTTGATAATGCATGTATAGCTTTTGCTAAAACTAATATATATTTATATTTGACTATTGATATATTTATTTTATTTTTAATATTGTTTAAATAAAAAAATCAATCAAACATAACCTAAATGAAGTAACGTACTTTTTACATTTGCTCCTGGTATAACACACTTCATGTTGAATTTTTTTTCATTAAAATA
Organism: Apis cerana; assembly: GCF_029169275.1. NCBI lineage: Eukaryota > Metazoa > Arthropoda > Insecta > Hymenoptera > Apidae > Apis > Apis cerana. The sequence goes on from NC_083854.1 coordinate 13,052,617, forward strand.
CTTCTTATAAATTAAACATCAAATAAGTTTAAATTTAATGATTATTTAAAAAAAATAACAAAAGAAATTCATAATATTATATATAATTTAAGATACAATACATTAAACAACTTCATTTGCTCAACTAATCATAATTTTAAAATTTGTTTATTTATATAAAATTTAAATAATTATAAATAAATAATAAACATAAATTCACATATATTTCACAAAATTTATATAAATTATAACGAAATATATGTTAAGAATAAGAATATATAGTTCATATTTTAGCGCATTGTAAGAATAATCGACGATTAACATAATCTCGAATCTCGAAAATCGAAAGTTTATCTGTCAAATATACTTTCAATTCCAATAGTTTGTTTGAGTAGTTTATGAATCTTATTGTTAACAAATGCGATAAAGTAAATATTAACTTTAAAAAAAATAAGAATTTCATAAATATATATTATTATATCCGTCATGGTAAGTAAATAAAATAGAATATTGATAGAATTACTGATTAAAATTAACTATTTAATTGTAAGTATAAATTTCTTGAATTTTTAATCTAACCTCAAGATAAAATAATCTTTTAATTAAATATCTTTTCTTATTAGTTTCTATTGATAAATTTAAAATATATGTCAATATTCAATTATAACATTTTTTATATAAATTTTTTATTATATTTATTAAAGATTTAATATTTATAGCTTGTTTTAGTATTGGGAGATTTACACATTCCACACAGATGTAGTAGTCTTCCAAGTAAATTTAAGAAATTATTGGTACCTGGTAGAATACAACATATTCTATGTACAGGTAATCTTTGTACAAAAGAATCATATGATTATTTGAAAACATTAGCCAGTGATGTACATGTTGTTAGAGGCGATTTTGATGAGGTATATATCTTATTTAATGCTATTAAATATTTTGATAATTTTTTAATATTAAATGTTACATTAATGTAATGTAATGATATTACATTAATTTTTTTATTTATAGAATTTAAATTATCCAGAACAAAAAGTTGTCACTGTTGGTCAATTTAGAATAGGTTTATCACATGGACATCAAGTAGTACCTTGGGGTGATCCAGAATCATTAGCTTTAATTCAAAGACAATTAGATGTTGATATTTTGATATCAGGTCATACACATAAATTTGAAGCATATGAACATGAAAACAAATTTTATATTAATCCTGGTTCAGCAACCGGAGCATATAATCCTCTTGACACGTAAGATTTTATATCAATGATATAAAGAAAATTTTAAATGTTATTCATATATATATAAATATTTGATATACATTTTATATTTATATGTTATATATTATATTATATTATATTATATATATTTATATATTATATTTATAGATCAGTTATCCCTTCTTTTGTCCTTATGGATATTCAAAGTTCGACAGTTGTAACTTATGTTTATCAACTTGTTGGTGATGAAGTAAAAGTTGAAAGAATAGAATACAAGAAAAATTAAAATATATACAAAATCTTAAAATATAAGATATATATTATGATGAGATTTCTCTATTTATAATAATGAAATTCAATAATAAAATTATATAAAATTTATACATATAAAATATTAATTTTATATACATTAACATTTAAGCATTTATGAAAAATATGTGTAATTATATAATACACTTGATGTAAATAAACATATTATATATAAATTACATTACATATTTTATTTAATAATTAATATTGATTATAATGATAATTATATTCTTTTATTTTTTTTACAAAAAAATAATATTTGCATACTAATCAATTAGATCGTTCGTCACGTTTCATCGTTTAAATTTATGTGTATCTATTTATTTATACACATACATATAAATTTGATTTATTTTGGTGATTCATCTTTTTGTATATATTTATATTTGATTTTTATATTCTCTTTTTGTTCTACAATTTTATTTGTTTTTAAATCTAATCAAACGTAAAATTTCTTCACATTATGATACAGTGATAATTTTAAACATGGGCGTAGAAAATAAGGAAAAATAAAGCATATTTTTAAATTTTTTAATACTATAAATAAATCTGAATAGTTTTATTAATATATATTATGTAATAAAATATTCTTTATTAAAAACTATACTTAATTTTAAAATTATTAAATATTAATCTTGATACATATGTATCTTTATTTATTTATATTAATTTCCATTTATTTATATTAAAGCATAAGATACAAATTTTATATAAATAATATATTTTATTGTAAAATATATATTTCTAATTATAAAATTATTTTTTGTTCAAAAATTATTTAATTGTTCAAAAATTAAATTTATTTGAATTCGATTTTTTATTGAAATAAATTTAAAAATATTATAGATTATAAAAAAATATAAATCATGTGTTAATAATACGAATATTAATGTTGATGTTAATATTAGCAAATTATTAACGTTTAAATTTAAATACAATATTTTTTGATATTTATCAAATTTAAAAAAATTTTTTTTTCAATTCTATCGATGTCACGCTTATGACTTTATCTCTGTAAAGAAGGGGACGTGCATCGATGCTCGTAATCAAGGAATAGAAAGAAAAAAGAAGACAGATGAACACTATTGCGCATGCGCAAAGAACAAAGAGGAGAATTTGAGACCTACCGACCCATCAAAAAGGGCCCACTATTCTTTTTCACTTTCTTCACTGATTCTCAAACGGCTTTAAGTTGATATTGTTATTTTTGTCGCACGAAGATAATTTATAATTTAAGTTAAAATGACAACAATATTATTACAAACTGGTTTAAGATTTATAATTTCTAATAAGTGTTTTGAAAAAATAGCATTTTTATATTGTAAAATACCACAAAAACAAAATACCATTCAATCATATTGTAAACAGGTAATTTATTTTCTATATTATATAAAATAAAATCTAATATATAATAAATCTTTAATTAATTATTATAATTAAAAAAATATTTATATCAATAATAAATTTAAATTATTAAAATAAAAAATATTATTAAAGATTTGTATTTATTTTGACTTATGAATACGAAAAGTATTCTTATATAGAAATAACTGAAACTATCCTAATCTTTTATATAAATTCCAGGCAATTGTTTGACTTTTTTTCTTTTTTTTATTTTTTGAGATTTTTACAGAAAGCAAAGTTTAAAATTTATTATTTCTTCTTATATTCAAATACAAAATATAAATATAAATATTTTTTATATATATATAAAAAAATAAAAAAAAAATAAAACAAAAAAGAATATAAGAAACATATATTATTTTATTTTAATTATTAATGTGTTTATATTGTAATAAATTAACTTCTATTATAATAAATTATTAATAATTGATTTAAGTCTATATCTATAAAAAATATCGATTTTTGAAAAATTTTATAATTTTATATAAATAAATTTAATATTTTATTTAAAAAAATTAAGAAATAAATTTATCTATTATTCTATCTAAATTTACCTATTATTAATTTATTATTGATTTTATATTGCATTGAACATATTGAATTACATATAATATGTATAATATATATATAATATATAATTATGTATATTCCAATTATATTTACGATTTTAATATGTGCTGCTATGTAATATTATAATATAATTTCGTCGATTAAAATTTTCGTAAAAACAAATATATAATTTCATTATATTTATTTTAATTATTTTATTTTTAGTATTATAAATATGTTCCGGAAATGAATAATACAAAAAATGTACATCAAATAAGTAGTTCAATCTCTTTAAATGAACAAGTAATTGATAACGATTCAGACAATGAACAAGAAAGGGTAAAACATTTTTTTTTATTACTTAATATATTATAACATTTATTTTTAATAAATCATAAAAATGTTATATTTTTTAAAAATTATTTGTCGTTTATTTTTTTTGAAATTTAATTATCATGTAAATGTAATGTTAATTTAAAAAATTTCGAAATAAATTCATATTCAATTAATGCGTATTTTTTAATGTAATCTATTTTTTCTTTCTTTTAGTCATTAAATCAATAATTATTACTTTTTTTAATTTTTATTTATTAGGGACAATCAATTTTTTGGAGAAGAAAAATGCGAACATTACATAGTCATTTGGATGTTAATAAAGATGGTATTATTAGTTATGATGATTTTATGTTGTTTAAAAAAAGATTTTGTGATTTAGGACATTTGACTTTAGAAGCTAAAGTTGAATTCAAAAAAGTGTTAAATGTAAGTCAGCCTTATATATTATATTTTATGTATGAAAATAAAATATCAATTCTATTATATATAGGAAATGTGGGAAGAACAATGGGGAGAAATTAGTCCATATAATCTTATTTGTGTTGAAAAATATCTAGAAAAAATGCAACATGTTCTTAATGATGCATCATTGAAAAAAAAATGTCATCATTTTTTGCCATTTTTATTCAAGGTATGTTTTCAAAAATATATTTTTATATAAAACAATAATATTAAAAAATATTTTAAATATATTATTTAAAAAAAATTGCAGGCAGTAGATAAAGACCATAATGGTGAAATTTCTATACAAGAATATGAGTTATTTTTCCAATGTTTAGGACTTACGCATGATGTAAGTAAAATTATATATTTTTATATAATAATATAAAAAAAATAAAAATAAATATTTATTATAGGATGCAGTTATTTCCTTTAGTCATATTGATATTAATGATGATGGTAAAATCAGCTCCAAAGAATTTATAATATTGGGTCGTGAATTTTTCTTAACGGAAGATCCTACAAAACCCAGTAAATATTTCTGGGGTCCATTGATAGATTAAATTTCTTATTTCAAGCCTATAATTTGTGATAAATATTATATATTAATTATTTTTATAATATAAATGAAAACTTCTTAATCTCATATCTAAAATTGTTAAGTTAAATATAGATTTATATAAAATAGATTAAAATATAAATTATCCCATGATATAAATTAAAAGTATGAATTTAAATAAAAAATTTATATACAGATTAAATATATATTAAATAAGAAAATAATATATATTAAATCGAAATTCTTATAATATAATGATTGAAGAACTTATATAAAATTGTTTGTTAAAAAGTACAACAGTTTAATTACAAATATAAATACTCACTTTTACAAATACATGTAATTGTATGAAAATAAATAAATCACTAATTATTTAATTATTTTGACTTTCTAAGAGAAAAACCTTCACCAGTGAATGCTTTAAATTCATCTTGATCTTTTGCCTATAAAAATATATATTGTATAATAAAAATTATTAAAAAATATTATTAAAAAAATTTTCAACATACCTCTTTATTATTTACAGGCTTAATAATACGCAAGAATGTAAGTGTTCCTATTTTGTAATCATAATCTGGTATTCCTCTAACATAAGCTGGTTTATTTGTAGTTACTTCTGGTTTTGCAAAATCTCTACGTTTTTTGCCATCCAATCTATTACCCTCTCCTTTGAATGGTACAAAACCAGATGGGGCTGGCATTAAATCTGCAGGATCTACTACATTTTCATCTTTCTTAGTTTCTTTTTCTACATATCCCAGTGGAGGAGCAAATTCAACATTCATATCACATTCTATGATAGTAACTGCTGGGCCAGGTCTTGTTTCCAAAACACACATTTCATATATTCTTTGATTATATTTTATGGCAATAATATCACCTGTTGTGAGACAAGCAAAATTTCTTAATCCATTTTCTAAAACAGCTTTAGGATTTGTAATATCTAGAAAATCTTCGGATTGAGGTTGAAAACGTGAAAATGTTGCAACAGGTAAATTTACACTTTCAACATTTATTAGATCTCCTTCTTGTAATAAAAGATTATACATCATCTGTAATCACATTGTTATAAAAGCATATTGAATTTTACTATATATACAATGTCTACAATTAATAATAAAATACTTAAAATTGAAACTTACCCAACAAGGTAAATAAACTCTTCCTTCGTCTGCAACAAATTCTAAAACACCACAATGAGTAATTCTATTGGTTTTTTCATTACTTAATTTAAATAGCATAGGAAATCTAATGTTTAATCTTGTAAGGTGTTCTAAAGCTGAAGGTGGCATGATTACTAAAAATAATAATTTATAATCTTTTACTTATTATTTGTGCATAAATTATAATAAATTTTATGGGTATATGTACTTTTTCCTCCACGTTCTACATCTCGTCGATATGTACCCGGTAACATTGATACAGAAAAACATCTATAATGATTGTTGAAAGGTCTTACAATCTCCGGAAACATGTTAAATCCAAACTGAAAATGAAAAGTCATTTTAATCAACACAACTTAACCTTGCTTTATTAAAGAGTTTATTGAATAAAAAATATTTGATCATTATTTTTCATTTCATTATGTAGTTTTTTTTACCATATTTATATATTTGTTATAACACTCTTCCGAAGTTCTATGAATGATAGAATTTTTTTAAAAATTTGTTAATTTTTAGTATAACTTATAACTATGACATATGCTATACACAAAACAGACGATTTATTGTATATATATGTATATCAGATGATTCGAAATGCACCTAGCGGATTTTTTTGTACCTTTGTTATGTTTAAATTATTTTGATTAATACAATAATTAAACAAATATAATTAAATCTAAGAAGAATTAATATGATAATTAAATTATTATAAAATAATCTTTAAAAAGAGTTTTTATTATTATAAAAATAATTATTTATATAAAAATTTTTATTATAAAATTTAATATATTTTACAAAAATTTTTATTTTTATAATTAATAAGTAATATTTATATTAATTTAAATTAATTAATTAATTATAAATATTAAAAATTGTATTGAATTATTGAACATATTATAAAATAATGCATTAAACTTATATTAAAAAAATAAATTAATATTATAAATTTTTTTATTATTAAATATATAATAACAGAATAGAATAATAATAATATAACTTAAGAGAATTATAAAGGATCATCTCAATAAATAATCGTATTGATAAAGAAATAACATAAAATTTATATTATATTAATGCATCATTACAATAGTACTGCCTGCAGTTTTTTTTTTATAAAAATAACGTGCAAAATTAAATGCATTTGATATAAAGTACATATTTTATAAATTACATATATATTATTTTATTTATATATATAATTATTATTATTATAATTAATTATTTATATATATAATATATATATTTATTATAATATCATATAATATTATAATAAATATATATAATTATTTATATATATTTATATATATATAATATAATAATATAATTTATATTAGAAAAAATATTATTTATCTAATTAAAGGAATTTGATGAAACGTAGAAATATTTGATTATTTTGTAACATCATGCATAGCTTGTGCAACATAGTCTACATTTTTTGTTGTTACTCCTGCCACAGATATTCTACCATCCTTTGTTAAATAAATGCTATAATTCTTTATAAGTTTTTCTGCCTATAAAATAAATAATATAAATAAATAAAAGTAAATTATTAGTAATAATATATAATAAAAATAGACAATATTAAATATAATACCTCAGAAGTTGTAAGACCAGTAAAACAAAACATTCCAATTTGATTTGTAATATGTGACCAATCACGAGAACTACCACATTTTTTAAGATTATCAGTTAATGTTTGACGCATAGAAATAATACGATTAGCCATTGTCTTTACATCAACAAGCCATTGTTTTCTTAATTCAGAATCCTGTAAGATTTCATTAACAATTCTAGCACCATTAATTGGTGGATTGGAATATGCTGGTCTAATTATAATTTTCAATTGTGAAAGAACACGATCTGCTTCTTCTTTGTTGGATGTAATTATTGATAATGCTCCTACACGTTCGCCTATAAAAATTTATAACTCAAAAATCTTTCAAAAAAGATTATAATAAAATTATATTTAATATGTTTACCATATAAACCCATATTTTTTGCATATGATTGGGCTAACATAATGTCAATTCCATTTTTCACAAAATATCTAACAGCAAAAGCATCATTTTCTAGGCTACCTAGAATTTGTACCAAAGTATTTTAAAATCCAAATTTTTGTATATTATTAAAAATTAAATTATTTAATTTTTTTTTATTATTCTACCTGAAGCAAATCCTTGATATGCCATGTCAAAAAAGGGAAAGAGATTTCTCTTCTTTACTGTTTCAGCCAATTCTTTCCATTGATCTGGATTAGGATCAACACCAGTGGGATTATGAGCACAAGCATGAAAAAGAACAATAGATTTTCCTGGTATTCTCTGTAAAATATAATATCATAAATAGAATTTGTAAATATATTATATTATTTATCATTATAATATTTATACATTACTAACAGATAAATCTTCTAAAACACCATTGAAATCTAATCCACATGTTTTTGGATCATAATAACGATAAAATTTCATTGGAAGCCCAGCAAGTCTAAATATTTGACTATGATTTCCCCAAGTAGGTTTTGGTACATATATTTCTTTATTACTAGAAAAGAATTGCGATAAAAAAAGTGATCCAATATAAAGTGAACCTGTACCAGAAACTCCTTGAACAGTAGCATTCTACAAAATATAAATTGTAAATTATAAACTAATTTTATATTAAAAATTATAAAAATAAATAGCATATATTAAAAAAAAATTAAATATGTGTTAATATATAATATATATGAATAATGATTATATATCTAAATAGTATTTAATATTTTAAAAATATTAAAATTTATTTAATCATTTTTTATTTTAAATTATTTCTCATATATTAAGATTACAATCATATTGAATACATTTATAATTGCATTTATAAATATATTTTTATATTTTTAAAATGAATATCATATTTTATTCATGACTATTACATACAACAGATTTTCATTGTTTTCATGATCCATCTCAAATAATACACAAAATATTTTTGCAAAATCTTAAAATCTTAAAATGATTTTCAAGATTATCTTAAAATCTTATTCCTTATGATCATCAAATACATATTTAAGAGTATAAATAAAATACAAACTTTTTAAAATAATTTTTCAGAATTAAGTTCAATAAAAAATTATTTTTGATCTTCTTCTTTTATTAATTAATTTTTCATTTTAACTTCTAAATTTTATTTTTTTTACATGTTATGATAAAAAAAAAATAAATCTTTTATATATTATAATAAGAAAAAACATAATACATATATTATACCTATATGTATTATATATTTACAAATTTTAAATTAAAATATTTTTAAAAATAATATATGTAATAATTTTAAAAATTTGTTATATATATTTGTTATAATTTTCAAAATTTTTTATATTTTATATTATATTATTATTATATGTTACATTATTATTTTTATATAAAATGATAAATTTGTAATGTGAATTTTTGAAAATACAAATAGTAAAATTTATAAAAATTATAAATTATGTAATAATAAATAAAAATTAATAATTGAACATTAATTATTAAAAATATTAAACATCTAATATTAATCAGATATATATTAGATTATCAGTTCTTCTTATAATTCATAAGGTATTTATTATACCATATATTTCTGAAAATTAATAAATACAAACTAAATACAACAAAATAAATACAAATATATGTATAACTAATTTTTTTTCTATTTTTTATTTATACTTTATATCTAAGAAAATTAAATTCAATTTATCTATGTCTCATATCTCTAAAAAATATATTTTATATATAATACATACTAAACCATTTTTAATAATATCACTGTGATCACCAAGTGCCAATTTAATACTTTCTTTGCAAAAATCTGAACTTCCTGCAATTGGTGCATATTCTTTATCCATATTTTTAGTTTTAATTTTTTCTTCTGCCTATTAAACATTTAAATTTATAAAATTAATGAAAAAAATTATATTTTAGTTTTTAAATATGTTTTAACTATTCTTAAATATATATACCTTTCGTACACTTGGTAAAACAAATGGTTTACCATTATCATCTCGATAAGCACCAACTCCTAAATTAACTTTATTTGGATTTTGATCTTTTTTATATGCTTCTGTAAGTCCTAAAATTGCATCTGGTGGGCCCATTTTTACATGGGGCCACCATGTACTATAATATACAAAATAATTTAATATTAATCAAAATTTTATATAAAATAATTAATATCATTGATATTAATAAAATATTATTTTTAACATTTTATGCTAATTTTTATCAAAATTCAATGTTTTTCAAAAAATATATTTATAATAATTTATATTTATATAAGTTCATAATCATTAATATTTAAGAATTAAAATCACATTCAAATTTTTATCTTTATTGATTCATCAAAATGAATTTTTTCCAAAAGCTGTTCATAATTTTTTGATTTTATATTTTTTTAGTCAATTAATTTAATTTCATGTATTTATTTAAAATTAAAAAATAAATAAAAACAAAAAACAAATGTTGCATCTAAATTCACGAAGTATTAATAATTTTAATTTATTATATTTTATAATTCAAAAATAAATTATTTCAAAAAAAATAAGGTTATTCAATTGTGAGATCTTACCCCATTGATCTAATGCCATATAAAGCAACTTTGTTTTTGTTAAATAAATTATAACTGAATGCGAATTTAATCTTATTTTGAGCCATTTTACTAATAATATAATAAAATGTCAATCCATTCGCTTATGGCTTTCAATTCAACGAATTGAACGTATTAACTACTATCCTATAGAACAGGATATACTTGTTCTATAAGGTGTTTAATAGATTTGAAATTACAAAATTTTATTTATAAAAATAAAAAAAAAAATATTACATAAAAATAAATCATAAATACTTTATAAAAAATTAAAATCACAAAAATAAAATGATAAATAATATATATTTTTATATTAATATAATTTATAATACATTATTTTTTTAGTAATTTAATTGATACAATTAAATTTGTTAAATTTAAATTTTCATTTACCGAATGTAATAATTCATTTATGTAATATATAATATATATATATTTTTGAATTTAATTTTTATTAATTTTTATAATAATAAGATTATTATTATTATTATTATTATATAAATTAGAAATTTAACAATCATTTAAGAATTTGATTTGTATAAGTTGGTGCCCATGGAATACTGAAGCATTTTGCTAGAACGCGTAAAAATTCAAAATAAGTAATTAATAAAATATTGACTACTTATATATTAAATGAATCGAATATTCATTTCTTTTTCACGAAGTCTTTCTTTTTAGAATTTTTCTAGATTTTCATTAATCAGATTTCGTTTCATTGATCGATAATTTTTTTCTCATAGAATTATAATAAAAATATACATTTCTATTTTATTTATATAAATCGTATAAATAATTTTAAATTTTAATTTTTTAAATAATAATTTTTTTAGAATTTAAAAGTATTATTGAACAAATATTATTAGATATTTATAGCTAAATTTTATAATAAAAATAAAAATAATAACAATAATAATGATGATGATAATGATGATGATGATGATATAAAGAATATAAACAAATTTTTAGAATTTTGAAGAATGAAAAATAAATATAAAAATATATCAGAATGTGTATTAAATATGTATTATCCTATTTCTTCATTATATATTTTCGCGCTTATATATTTGAAAAGCAACTTCATATTATTGACATTGCTTATTCTATGAAGTTTTCAAATAATGCAACGTCAATGTATATATTAATCAATGTATATTTCTATCTTTCAATCTAATTCTATGTAAAAAGAATAAAATTGATATTTATTTAAACAATTTATTAGCTAAAGTAAACAAAAGTAAACATATAATCATTATATTGCTGTGATATAATTAAAAAAAAAAATAATTAACTGTGTTATTAACGTATTATTTTTTTGATAAAATTATTAATAAATATTCATAACAAATTGACTTTAAACAATGATGATTTGAATTTGTAAATTCATAATTATATTCATAATTCATAATTATATATGAATTCATATGAAAAGTAGGTATGGTTTTATTTTAATTTTTTTGTTATTAATCATAAAAAATATATATATTATATTTTTAGGAAAAAAAAATATATATTTGTAATTTATATTTTAATAGTTTAGTTATATGGAAACAATTATTTACCAACGAAATTATTTGATGAGAAATGCAAATGCAAATATCTTTAGGATTAATTCAAAATGAAAAAACAAATTCATTTTGGTCAAGGTAATTATTTTCTATTAAAATATTACAAAAATTTTAATTTGTAAAAATTTTTTTTATCTTTTTTATTAGATTATTTTTTTTAAGTTAATGATGTTTAATGACATATGTCAGTATGTAAAATCAAATATGTAAAATTATAAAGCAATTTTTTTTTAGGAAAGAAAGGCGAAAATGGTTTTTATCACTGTTGTGTGGTACTTGTCTTATATATGCTACAAGAACATCTGTTCCTTTATTAATGCCAATAATAAGTAGAGAAAAACAATGGTCCAAACCAGATTCTGGAATAATATTATCTAGTTTTTTTTGGGGTTATACGTTAACACAAGTTGCTAGTGGTTATATTAGTGATAAAATTGGAGGACAGAAAGTTTTATTAATTTCTGCTCTTGGATGGTCTATGACAACATTTTTTATGCCAGAAGTTATAGAATTTTTTTCAAAAAATGATAATTCTGTATTATTAGTAGCAACAATAAGAACGATAAATGGTGCATTCCAAGGTATTCTAAATTGATAAATTGAATAAGAAAAATATAAAAAAATGATTTGTTCTTTATACGTCATATGTTACAGGAATGCATTTTCCTAGTATGATTAGTTTAATAAGTCAGCGATTACATGAAACAGAAAGAGCTTCATTTTTTAGTTTATTAACATCAGGATCTGCTCTTGGCACATTACTCACTGGATCTTTAGGTTCTTATTTATTAGAAAATTATAATTGGATAATAGTTTTTCAAACATTAGGTAAATAAATATTATAATTATAATTTAATTATATTAACTACACATTATAATTTACATTAATATTAATATTTTCTTTAATTGATTCATTCATTTTTGATTTAATAAATATAATATAATATATATTTTACCAATATTTTCCATATATTTATATATATGTTAAGGGAGGATATTAATTTAATAAAAAAATATATTAAATTAAATAAATTTGTTATACTTATGTCATGCTTGTTATGTAAAAACATATTATTTCTAACTTGTAATTTTAAAAAATTAAATTATAGAATAATGTATATATTTATTGATAAATATAAATCATATAGTAAATTAAATTACATATATTTCTATTAAAAAAATTTATTGTCTTAGGAGGTTTAAGCTTGGCATGGACATTATTATTAAGTTATCATACTCTACCCTTTAAGGAAAAAGCAGCTTCTACTAAATCACCTACTACCTACACTTTGCCTTGGTTGAAGCTTTTAAAAAAGCCTCCATTCTGGTAATCATTGTGCATGGGATCAATTTGAATTCAATTATCATAAGTCACACAATTTCTGACAAATCTTAATATAAAAAGTATATATAAAGTTATATGGATACTTATACAAATATTATAATTACAAATTTATAGATATATAAGTTTTACATATTAATATCATTATTTTTAGGTCATGTGTAATAGGTCATGCTTGCCAAAATAATTGTTTTTTTGTATTATTATCTTGGATGCCAATGTATTTTCATGATACATTTCCAGAAGTAAAGGTAGCTAATTATTAATAAATATTTTTCTTGTATTGTTTAAATATATCATTTGTTTAGAATTTTCCTTTATTATTTTATTTAGGGTTGGGTTGTAAATATGGTACCATGGCTAACTATGTTACCTTGTACATTTTTGGGTAAAGCCCTTTCTGAGAAAATAATAAAAACAGGGTATTCTGTTACAGTAACACGTAAAATAATTGAAACAATATGTTTTTTAATTGAAGTCATAAGTTTATTATTTTTAGGTATGGAAATAATACTCCGTAAAAAATTATATAATAGAATTAAATTTAAAATTATTTCAGCAAAAGTGGAAACTTTTCAAAGTGCAATAATTTGTCTTGCATTTATAATTGGTGGTTCAGGTTTTCATAATAATGCAATTGCAGTAAATCCATCAGATCTTGCACCAAAACATTCTGGAAGTGTGTTTGGATTAATGAACACTGTTGGTGCCATACCTGGTATATATATATATAATTATAAATTAATATATATATTTTTTATTGTTACCAATAAAAATAATAATATAAAATATTCCAGGATTTCTTGGAGTATACTTTTCTGGATATATATTACATGTAACACACAGCTGGTCTGTTGTATTTATATTTATAGCTATAATAGATGTATTAGGATGTATAATATATTTATTATTTGGTTCTGGACAAGCAATTATATGAAATATTATCAAATTTGTTATTCTTTTAATTTATTGTAAATAAATCTTGCCCTTGAAACTTTAAAAGTTGTATAAATGATTTTTAGATACAGACAAATAGATATAGACAAATAAAATATTAATAAAATTAATTGTATTTTGTATATATTAATGTTGTGCATATGAGAATATTTTAATAGTAAAAAATATTTACCTTATACTTCAATTAATTAATAAATAATAGATTTTTATTTAATTTTGATATTGTTTTATTTTAATTTTGATTATTTTTCGTATATATTCAATTAATTTCAATTATAAAAATTAAAAAAAATAAATATTAATGACTCAAATTTGAAAGATTAACGCTAATTCAAAGTTAAATCATATTTAATATATAAATCTAAGGATAATATTTAAATCTGATATCTATGTATGATTGTATGATATTGAAAGCTAATGGTTATAATTTCTAAAACGATGATTTTTTAACGATCGTTATAAAATATTTTAAATTAGCTTTAACGTATTATGTTAAATATTAAAATATATTTTTAATTGACAATAAATAAAATAATAGCCAATGCAATGATTAGTAAGTGTGATTGCTACATACATGAAAATGCCTCTTATAAATTGGAGCAGCAAGTGCTTGATGCCTTTTTTAACGCGAGCATGTGAACGGATCTCGAGACTCGACTTTTCGACTTGGAACATCTCGTGAGAATTAATGTACGCAGTAGGGACAATCGCAGAGGTGGAATTTTATTTTTAACGGTACGACCGTATATTTGTTTATGCGAAGTTTCTGATGAACGTGTGATTTGTTCGTTAATGGTTGTCGTTTTCACCGATCATTCGGTCGTGCCTGCCTCTGCCTGCTGCCGCGAATGTGGATACTTCACGGTGTGCCGTACTGCTGCTACCGCCGCTGTACGTTTGAAGTACTCTCCTCGGCTGATTGCCTTCGGATTTTAACAAATCTTTCACATTCGTGAATGCTTTGAAACTGGTTCGTTATTGTACCAGACTCCGCCGTGATTGTCACTTGATAGCAACACCCGAGGCGCCAAAGCTGTCCGCATCGGCGCTTTCTTTAGCCCAAGTGGTATCAATGTTGTCTGGCAATGGTGTGTAAGGAGAACGTAGTATCATGGTTTGGGAATCTGTCCAGGTAATAAAAGTATTATCAGTTTCTTTTTTAACTAATACTATATTCTTCTTGTTCGGAAATGGAGTACTATATTTTCTTATTTATAGTACTCCGTTTCGTTTTTCACTATGACCTCTTCATCCTTACCAAATTTTGAACTAACCAAAAAGAATATTCTATAATTTAATCTTAATTGTATGTCAAAAATTTGAATATATTAATACTGAAAAAATAATGTAAATATTGATTTTCTTTAATGTTTAATTTACTTCATTATCGATATATAATTTTTCTGTTTATTATACAGAAATTCCAAGTATGGTAGCAACTGTTTTCCTTTAATTTCGTGTATATGGAAGATATTATAATGAATTAATAATTAAATTTTTTTATGAATTTTTTCGATTTAAAATTATAAAAAATGGTATATATTTAATATTATTATAAATATCAATATTATTCGTTTTTCCTATAAAATATGGAATATGTTATAATAAAATTTTAAAAAGTATATTATTAGAAATTTAAAGATTAAATACTATTGCAACATGTTTTAATAAGAATTATACATATATAAATTTTGTCAATATACATGTTATTATTTTGATATAATTTTAATAATTTTTGATATGTAGTTATTATTATACATAATTATAATAGTGAATAATTATTATTATATCATTATTATATTATTTTTTAAAAATAATTTTTAATAAGCACAAATATTTTATGAAAAGAATTTAAATCTAATTTCAATAAATAAAAATTTAATAATATATATTAATGTAAATTATAATATTATAATTTAAAATTTATATATTTATAATTTTGAAAGATTATTTAATTGTAAATAATTATTGTTTATTCCAATTTAATATTTAACAATTTTTATAAATTAATTATTATGTTAATGTTGTGTATAAGTATATTTTTATATTTTTTAAAACTCTGATTATACAGAAACATTTCATATTTATGAAAAAAAAATATCTTTAGTAAGTTTATTATTTATAAAAAATATATTTATGTATGTGCAGTTATAAACGCATCGATGTCATGTGCACATTATTAAATATGTGCCTGCCATTTGAAGTACGATATCTTGGCACTTGTGTAGAGGATATTGGTAAACGGGATTACAATGATCTTCGTGACACAGAACATCATGCAAACAGTGCCTCTGACCTTGCCGAGTTAACAACCTTAGGTGTGGCAGATAAACGCACACGAAGGAAACTTGCTCTCTATATGGCATTATTACATTCTTGTAATTATGCATGTGCTGTCATCTTATATAAGAATTTATCAAATTTTGACTATCAAGAAATCTCCAATCTATTAAATGGGACCACCTTTACACCGGATGATCAACCTCTAGAAGAGCTACTCTTGTTGTACACAATGGCTTTAAATCATCCAGCATTTACATACGAGCAGAAAAGTGTTTTTGGCAACATTTACATTAAACTTCAAGAAGAAGAAGCTCGTCTGAATCTCTCAAAATCAAATTCATCTTATAAACAAGCACAAGTATGTGTAAATTTTTAAATTTATTTATTTATGGAAATAATTTTTAATGTAATGATTATTTTAAATAATTTAAAGTTAAAAAAAGAAACTGTAAATATTATTTTAAATTATATTTTTATATCTGTTACAATAATAGGGTTGCACGCCATGTATAAATACAAATGAAAGATTAATGGATACAGAAATGCAGGGTAGTTGTATGATAGCTCCACCTCCAATGCAAACTTATCACGGTATTTGTAATGCATTTGTATTCTATTATTTGATACATATTCATTTATATATATATATATATATATATATTAATAATTGTTTAATATCTTTGTAGGAGAAATGACAATGAGAAATAATACCATGGTAACTGGAGTTCCTCCTGGTCTTTCTATGCCTCCACCTGGATTATGCCTGCCAACTCCAGAACAAATGCCAATGGGATCAGGTGGTGCAACACAATACCTTCATCTTGGCTTTCCATCAGTAAATCATATGCCACCATGGACAGGTCAGGTTATGATGGGGAATCAACTGATGTATCACTCTGGCGACATGTTGGCTTATCCACCTTCCCCCTTAGTCAGCCGTCAATCGTCACCATCCCAGTCTCGATCTCCTAGTCGCAGCAATTCCCCAATGGGTCGCAGAAATAATACAATGCCGCGCACCTCTTCGCAAGTGACTCAATCTACTTCAAATACCTTAACAACGTCAACGAGTGCCTCTAACAGTCAGACAAGCATCTGTAGCTCAAATGCCAATTCCCTTCCTCCACTTCCCACATTGGGTACGAACAGAAGTCATCCTAGTCAACCTCCATTGCTTCCATCACGCTCTGTTCCCTTGTCTATCAGCAGTTCTACTACTTTTTCACGGCATAATAGCATCGAGAATACCCCTTCTACCTTAATTCCGGCAGCACCTCAATCAAAACAACCACCACCACCACGGCTGCGGTCTTCAATTTCTGGTGATTCTTTACGAGAAACATTAGGAAAAGAAATGCCAAATTTCAAAGGCAATTTACAGAATTTTTCTCTTGACGAGGTAAGATAATAAAATTGTAAAATAATTCGAAATTTCATAACATTTAAACATTTGATAAAAATGATCTTAATTAAATCTAAAATATATTATTAAATATAATTTTAATTTAAATCATACTATTTATATTTTATTAGATTAAATTACGAATTTGTATTTATTCATATAATAAAATATTTTTATGACATTAGTGAATATAATTATATAATATATTATATAGATTCGAAGAATGAGCGATGAGGACTTGAGAGAAATAGGATTAACACCGAATGCTGTAGGACAATTGCGAAGTATAGTTAAAAGTCAAACCACTAATGGTTTAAATCAAATTTCCACTGACAAAAAATTAGAGAATACTACTAGCACAACACATACAGTAGTAGATCCAGCTGAAAATGAGGTAATAATTAGTAATTTACATTTGACATGTATTAATATATTATTAATTATTAATTTTTTTAATGAATATGTTATAAAACTTTTACGTAGGCTATACCAGGAATGGAGATGTTGAATGATAATGGAAATCAAAGCAGTAAGTCAATGCCCTTACAGGAACAGCATCCAGCGATGCATCATCATCATAATCATGCAGCTACTCCTAATTTACGGCGATATCCTATGCCACCATTAGATCCTGCGCAAATACAAATGTATCCTGCACCACCACCGATGTATGCTGCACAGAATGCACCATGCTATGCCTGTCTTACATTACCTGTTGCCGGGGTACAAAATAGATACTCAAGGTAAGAAAAAAATTCACTCATTCATAAAAATCAATCTTTGATTTTAATAATATTTTAAATATATTTTAAAATATTTTAGGTGCAATGCTCAACACGTATATTGTTTAACACAATTACAAGCCTTGAGGTTAGACCCTGAGGGCAGCAGGCATTGTTCACAGAGCAGTAGTTCCGATAGTACTGGTAGTAGATCTCCACCGGAAACTCCTCCAGCAGCACCGTGGGTGAGCGGAAGTGAGAGCAATGCACCACCAGTTACTGATCATCTTAGCTCTGCACCAGTTCATTCTACAAGTGCAGTTTCACATCCAGTATCCCAACAGCCTATACAATCAGGCCCGGAAAGGCAACGTACTAAAAGAAATCAGGCACATGTGATACGTCATAAAAATCAAATGGTGAACGGAGGTGGACCCCCAAATCTATCACAATGTGTTTCCTTTCCCGCGCCACCATCGCATTCGCAGGTCACATATCTGCCGCATGGTCATTTCCCAGCTTTGAGACCGAGTAGTGGTATTTATTCTAACTTCTCACATGGACCGTATGCAAGGCCAACTTATCCAACCACGTATCAACCTAATGGTGAAATGATGTATCAATATCCTGGACATCCATCTTCGGGAGGAACACCACCACCTCCGCCAAATGCAGCTACAACACCTGTTCAGACGCCATATATGCCACCTACTCCAGTTGTAACATATGCGCCAGCTGCCGTCCCACCAACGAAAATTTCGTGTTATAATTGTGGCAGTAGTAGTCATCTTGCAGTTGATTGTAAAGATCAAACTATGGAGGATCTTACTAAAAAAGGTACAAGATTTTTCACAATTTCATTTCTATACTTTTTATTTTATTTTTATTTTCAAATGGACAATTTATCAAAAAATTGAATCTGCATACATATATGTATCGTACTTATTTGAATATATTAGCTAAATTTTGATTTATAATAATAAATTTTTTTTTTAATATTACAAATTTTTCGAGTTTTTTTTTTCTTTTTGAAAATTTTAATTACATCAAATTAATTGTAGTATAAATTTTCAATTGTATTATTACATATGTATAGAATGTTATTATTTATAATTATACGCGAATGCGAAAATATGTCGGTTTTTTTGTCATAAATGATATTTTTTACTTTCAGCTCAATACCGTCTAGATTATAGTATAATGAAACAACCTGGAGAGTGCCCAAGTTCTGACAAGTGATCCCCTGCCGTGGACCATTCAGCAATTTATCATTATCATCATTACCGTAATTACCGTTACCATCATTGTCACTATTATTATTACTACGATCCCGCCACAGCAATACAACCTAAGTACCGTTCAAAAGATGACTGCTATCGCTCCTCATGCAAGTTTTCGGTGATTTTTGTAGACATCCCTAATATTCAGGATGACGATTTTTTAACAAAGGAAGTTTCGCGATTCACGGTACCAGGTATACTTTTTACAAGTTCTTATTTATGATAGTAATTCTTAATTATGATTGTAAAAAGATGTAGCGTCATGTACAAAAGAAAACAGAGAAGCATAACCCAGAATGCTCTTATCTATGTTTTTAGAATACATTTTGAAAGGTTTTTGTTAGGTATTGACTCGTGTCTTACCCCAACGATACCTATGAATTACATATAAACATACATACACATACATACACACAGCACGCCTCAACCCAATTTCTCACTATTTCTCTAGTAACTAGCCATAAACGAAATACAAGAAAAAAAAGAACACATTGTGCTCTGATTAGATGAGACTATCATGTTTGACTATATTTATCATTGATACTTTTACTTCTACTAGTATGTCTATACTATCACTATTACTACTATTACTATTAAACTATTACTATTACTTCTATTATCGCTACTGAGCCACGACATTTTTATGTATACATATTTTCTCAATTCTTATGTGCGCAATGTTTGAACGAGTGCAAAAGTGAATGATCAGAGTAAGTAAAAAATTAGAAAGAGAAATGCACTAAGAAAGCGAGAGTAAGCAAGAAAGGAAGAAAAGAAGAAAGAAAAAAAAAAAGACAGAAAGAAAGAAAAAAAGAAAGTACGAACGAACCAATGAAAGAAAGAAAGAAAGAAAGAAATAAAGAAAGAAAAGAAAAGAAAAGAAAAGAAAAGAAAAAAAAGAAAGAATGAATGAATGAAAGAACAACAAACCATAAGTGTTCGATCGTCTAGCTGCCTTTGCGCTCCTGTGTGTATAAAACTATAAATATACGCCGCTCACCACTCATTTATTAACTTATGAATAGTTAATTAAATAACAATATAATTCTCATCCTATTTATAAATAGTCATGCAATCACGTGCAACTTAAGCAATTTTATACGAGTTTTATTGATCGCCCATCTTTTTTAAGTGTAAGCAATGCGTTATGTGCGTTTAAAATCTAGTAAGTAATAAAGAAAAGAAAAGAATAATGACTTGAATATGAACTGTTAGTGTTAGTGGTATGAGTGGAGTGGCAATATGCGCTAGAATCATCTTGTCAACAAGTTGCTACTGCATTTAAATAAATTTTTAATTAAAAAAAAAAAAAAGAAAAAACATTATTAGTACGTGTCGATCTAATTATATTAGAATGCATAATTTGGCAACTCTTTGTCTAATTCTCACACTTACGATGACTCATAATTTTTAATTTGTAAGCCTCTCATACTATGCCCTTGATCTATGCAAAATAGATCTTATATATCCAAATTAACAAGAATTGAAGAATTATAGAAATGAATGAGAGTGGATATATGCGTGATTTTGAATATACATGCATTTAAAAATTTCTTTTTCAATAGCTCTTGGATATTCAAAGGTTACAAAGAATTTCCCGGATGTTCCTGTTTTTCATTAGTAATGAATTTTTTTTGGCAGCTAGTCAATAGCCACACAAATTTTGAAATTAATATTTTAGAGTTAATATTTTGCAAGGATAAAAGTTTGACAAGAAAGGGAAAGTTCGGTGTTGATAATTTTAATATTATTTGAATCTGATTTATTAATTTTATTACGAGATCAACGTAATTCATTTTAATGATATTGTTTCTCATATATTATTGCGAGTATGAAAATTGAAAGCTCGAGGATCGTTCGAATTGCAAAGAAAGTCAAGAAAGATATAATAGGGGGAAATATTAACACCATATAATATTAGTCAAACTTTTGCCAATTTTTTATAAGAAGTTCGACTATACTCATAATTTACTAGAGTCTAATTCGGCGTTTAAGTAAAATATTTAACGAAAGTACTGTCTTTGTTTAATATCCAGTGTTTTCATATCGATCTAATAAAAAAAAAAAAAAAGTATAAAAATTTATCTTGCCGTTACGATTAGTCAATAATGAGTTTTTAAAGAAACTAGAAACTGAGAAAGAGATGTCTCTGTGGCTGTGACTAACGAGAAGTGCGCAAAATTCATATGTAATTAAATGCGAAATTCTTTTCAATTTCACAACGCAATCAAATTTTTTGATATTCTTCCGATTAAAATAGTT